>NC_088984.1:21375919-21539790 GCF_963932015.1 Anas acuta
GCACCAAAAGATACAACCAAAATTTGGAGTACTTTGCAATAAAGGTTGACAGGTGTTTTCTGTTCATGACTTCATACAGGTTCTCTACTCTGTAGGTATATTTTAAGTATTTCTGCACCTGCAAATGGCAGATAATTCTGCAACAGATGTGGAAATTTCCTTTGCACTAGTTACTTACTTCTGCTCCATCCTGGAATGGTAAGTCACAAAAGGAGTTCAGTTCCAGTTTTGGTTTTTGCTTTTTTTCCCCTTTATTTTAAAGATGTCATCTAATAGCATAAGAGAGAAGATGAGTTTTGAATACTGATATTAAATGTGCCCATTAGCCTCCTGGAAATAATTCAGTAGCTGGCCTGAGACCACTAGCATATTTTCAAGGCTAAGGAAAAGTCAAATAGTAACAATTCCAATATTTATCAGGAGGAATTTCCTGGACCTAGAGCCGAGAAGACTTTATTATGTATGAAGATGTACTTAGCATTGCTCTTTATGGAGAATCAAAAATTAGCATTGGCTTTTTAATTTTCTCTATAGTATTTGCCATTACCACCGATGCTGTAAGAAGCTGTTTTATAATCTATAAAGTCTTGCACTTGCCTCAAATGATGCAAAAGTAGTCTTTGCAGTGATGTATGTATTGCTATGTGTCTGCTTTCCTTTTACACTATTCTGCAGGCCTCTGCCACTGTTGGATATCATCAGAAACAGGATACGGGTCATCTGCTACTGGCTATTGTTGGAGTCAGGATCCTGGGATGATCTCATAGAGCTATTCTGGTGTTCCTTCATTCCTTGGGCTTTTGAAAGGCTGTTCTTCAAATACAAAATACATGCTGGGTTTGGAAAACCACCTGGTATTAGAACGAATGAGTTGAAGTAAAACTCAGCCCTATGTTTGATCAAATACTCAACAAAGAAAGTTTTTGTGAGATACAACCAGAAGTGCATGTAGGTGCAAACACAGAGCCAGACCCAATGCAAAGCAGACAGAGTTTATGGTTGGATAGCCTTAGCCTGTGAATCCTTGCAAATATGCTCCAACAGGAAATAATCTGCAGCCTGTTCAGACAGAGATTAAGATAAGATAAAGGAATGAATTCACATAAAAATCATCATATTTGACTGAGGAGGAATGCCTGTAATCTGAACACAAACAGCATGAATAACAGGTAAATTTTGACATTCTTGACATTGAAATAGTACCTTGCATATACCAGCCCATGACCTCAGTCAGACAATGGGGGAGGGAAGACACTACTTAGTGCATGTTGCAAAGACATCAGTTTGGCCCTCTGTCTATGTCTGGGAATTCTGTCTTGTTAGAACACTTCTGTTAATGAAAAAAATAAATTGTCAAATTGTCTCAAATGTACTTAGTACAACTCAGATCCATTTTTTAGAGGAGAAGCTCAATTAATCAACACTTTCAACACTTGTTCCAAAACACAATATTCTGTTAGAAATTGGAGTGGAAGATGGGAATTACCACAAAGACATGGTCTTCAGTTATAATATAGCACTGGAGCTACCCAGGAACCCTTCATCTTGGCAAGGATGCCAGTATATATCATCTGTGTGTATCTGAAGTACCTGCTTCATGGCAGCACAAAAATACTTCGCTTCAGTGCCCCAGGGAATGGAGAATAACTGCGGTTGGAGTTCTGAGGGAGCGTGGATGTCTCTTGTCTTTGCATTCAGCCTCCTTAATAAAAAAACTCATGTTGCTCATTGCTGAACTCTCTGTATAAGGGAGTAAACAGGCATATTATTTGGCTAGCTCAGCTTCTTTGTTACTTTCCCTGCCCTGTGTCTTGTCAAAATTAGAAATGATTTCTATGACTTTTAGAATAGCTGGTGAAAAGAGAAAGTTGCCATTTTAGCAAGAATGTTGCAGGACCAGATTATTTTCACATTTTCTCAGGGGAGGGAATATGCAACAACCTCTCAACCATGCCCCTGAAATGTTGTCTTCTTTAAGCAAGTTTTCAAGTTTTGCATTTAAATTGCCTAGAGAGATGTATATTAGCAGATATATCCTAATTTAAAGAGCAGAAAATTCCCAGATTGTGCACAGAAACATTAGTAAGTAATCTGTTCATTCCTTTGCTAACAAATCCTATTAGTTCACTTCAAAATGCCTTCATCTTCTTAAACTACAGTAATGCCACTCTGTTCTGAGGGCCAGTATGAACTGATACCATTTTTTGGGAGGCTGTGATTTTCAGCTGGCAGAAAATGAATGAAATCAAGGGAAAAAAAAAATTGATTTTGTGCCAGTGCTTGGGATATCAGTTCTGCCAATTGACTGTCATCTACTACTAGCAGATGTGCTATAAAAAGAGATGAAATTCATTGTTAGCACATTGCTTGATGGCCAAGGCCAATTACAGAAGGGAGACTTGAGCCTTTTAAATAAAAGAATTTGCATATGGAAATTACACATATTTCCATATAGTGATAAGTATTTTCAAGCTGCTTAAAAGAAGGCTTGACTAAACTCATTTTATGTTAGTATGCATTAGCATAACTCCTTAATTCACACACAGTACAGAATTTTTCAATATTACATTTAAGTCTGATAGTTTATTCCTCACTGGTCATACGACTTACTCTTCATAAATGTTTTCCAAGAAAGAATATATTTTTCTACCTCATATTATAAGTGTGTAATCATTGCCCAAAGAGAAGTAACTGATTTATATTTTTACACAACTAAAAGTGTTGGCATTCCCTGTTTGAAAAATACCTAACATCTTGTTTGGAAAAGTCACAGGCCTAGAAAACGTGTAAATTTACTTTAAATTGTAAATTAGCTTTATCACTGTCAATATTTAAAAACATTAAATGCAGGTTTGTTAAGGCCAGCAGCTATAGGAGCATTTTTTCTTAAATCAGACTTTTAAAACATCCACTTAGATGCATTACCTATAAAAAGAATTTGCTTGCTATAAATCAAATATGTATTATAAATATTCCTATGGGAATTCAATTTGCTTCATGTTTATAAATATATATATATAAATTTTGTATTTTTTCCTTCCCAAATTATGTTACTTGAAATAATATATGACTGCTATGGAAAACATGACAGAAGCATTTGCATCGTTTGTACAATATAACATGGGTTAAACCTTGAATATTTTTACCCCAAAAGCGTCACTGACATCCATAGGAGGTTTACCTGGGAAAGAAAACAAAACAAACAAATCAAAACCAAAACAACCTCTTTAGATTTTGGATTTGCATTACAAACAATCCAAACATGTAACCTCACCCCCATCTTGGTACTTAACCCAATTTTAAAGTCCTGCTCTATTCTTTTCTGAAAAATTCTTTTCTGAAATCCTGAATAAGCATTTCCTTTCTGTAATATGTAAAACCAAGCTGATGCATACTATAGATAAATCAGGACAATATATAGGGTATGCTTTGGCTGTTTTATTGCATACCTATCAGGCAAAGCATTCATATGCCTGATCTAACCAGGCAGGTGAGACAAAGCCAGTGCAGCTGCAATACACTCTTTTTTCCAAATGGGTCTGAAATACTGCAAACTTGCTGGTAAAACCCATTGATTAAGTCTGATCTTCCCACTTGCCCAATACCAAATCCTCAAATCCTCTTCTCCATCTTCAACAAACTTAGGTTTGTCCCTCTCAGTACATTCATAAAGCTGCTGCAAGGGTCATTTTCCCAACCTGTTTCTTTGATCATGTCCTTCATGTTCTCCAGACCAGGGTTTTCCAGGATTTCATACATAAACTATCTGTTCTCACATCCAGAGTGTTAGCCTCCTAAAATTACAGTATTTCATTGAAGACTACAATTGACTGGATTCTGGTCTCCATCACATAATGATTAATTTACAAGGAAGCTCATTTATGCACTCTATTTTGCTTCTCCATACACTTTGTAAGACCTCTCTGCAGGCATCCAAAAAAAAAAAAAAGAATCACCTTTTTTTCTGAAATGGCTTCTTTGAACTTCCTTGTAACAGTAGTGCCTACAGAAACTGGATAGCAGCTTGGCTATTAAAGCTGGCTTATTTTGCCTTCTCTCCTTGTTCATTAACTGTTTATGTATTTGACTACTGGCTCATATTTTATAGCCTGTGTATGCCTATGTTGTCTCTCCTGCACAGCTAGCAACCCACTTGAAGGGTTGCAGGAAGATGTGCTCACTCAGGGTTGTTGCTGCAGCAGTGTTCGGTGCCTCTCAGCAGGACTTACTAACTCAACACAGCAAGGCATCAACCTCAGCAATGCAGCACTCAGCTTGGAGATGGCTTGGATCTCAAAGGTGCAATGTGAAGGAGCTTGTCTGCTTCAGCCAGTAAAGTCCTGTGAAGATCATAAATGCCAAAGCAGAGATTATCATTGTATTCTGTTTACTTGTTACGCTGGGTCTTCTGAGGTGCTGTAACAGTACACATAATTGATAAAACAGGAGTGGAATAATAATAGAAGCTAGTGCATGGTGGGTTTTTTTTTCCCCCTCTTTTGTTTGTTTTGTGGGGAACTGATGTTCACATAAAGATGCAAAGTTCATGAACTGTTTTCAAGTAATAACTCTATTCAGCATTTGCTCAATGTTTTGAATACTTGCTCAATAAATAGACCTTCACTGCAAAGTGATGAAAGAATAAAATAATAAAAAATGAAAAGGAAAATATTTGTTAGATAGTCTCTGCCTTTAGGCAGGTTCTTGTGATGCATTTTCAACCAGAACTAATTTCTAACAAAGGTCTCTATTTGTTAATAACTCTAAAGACTGGCTGGGGAGTGGTAGAGTGGTAAAGGAGGCAAGGACTAAATATAAACAAAAAAGGCTTTTACTTTCACAGAGAAAATTTTGGATGGTTTCCAGCTTTTACTTAAAACGTTTTTTGTCTGTAAGAGATTTTTTTTTTTTTTTTAATAATGAAAACTCAGTTTTCCAAAGATGACAGATACATTTTTGGAAAAAAAAAAAAAAAAGAAAAAAGACTAACAAGGGTAATCTGTCACCAAAGAACAGTTTTGATAGCAAATATTTGACCAGCTTGAACAAGGACCCTGCTTTTCAGGACTATCTATGAGGAAATTATTTCCATTTTCAACACATATTGCTACTTCTTTCTACTTTGCCCACTGGCATATATTAGAATAACAGCATTCCACTTGTGTCTGTGAGCCTTTCTGTACCTTTCTCCCCAAAGACTACTTACTAGTACCTTACAAAGGTACTGTACCTTCCTCCCCAAGGTGCCAAGCCCCTGGTGTGTTTTGAGTAGCTGCAACATTTCAGCATTTCACTGAAATGGCAGCAGTTTAGTTTTTCATTTCCAAGAAAGAAGAATTGTGATTTTGTTCCCTAAACTAAGTATTGTAGCAGTAAAATAATACGTTCCACAAGAGACTCCAGAAAGAGATATTCCACTAAATAGAACTCTGTGAGATTATTTCTTCCAGGATAATATCATTCTTTGAAGGTCTGGGAGCCCTATGTTTATCTCTTGAAGAGTAGCACTGCTCTCTTCAGTCCCCTGCTATCCCTGCGAAGTACCCCCCTTCTAAGGAAAAATATAATTTTACATCTGCTCTCTGCTTTAGCCAGACACATCACGGGTTCAAATTGAATTGCTGGCTGAATATAACAGTCTGTTCCAGCTGTTCGATGCATGAAAAGTACTGGGAAAATTAGCAGCACTGTGAAGCCTCAATGCAGTAGGTAGACATCTATGTGTCCTCATCACAGATTTGACATAAAGTGGAAGCAAACGAAAGACAAGGAAAATGCGTGGACATAATATATTAAAGTAAATACATCAGTCACAGAGTGATTGCAGTTGATAGCTTAGTTTCTTATGTCATTCATGTTGATTTTTAGGGTGTAAATGAGAGCAATATTTAGCCCAATTTGGGAAGGCTGGGCTTAGCTTGTTTTCAAGCTTCTGAACAGTGAATTGCTGCAGCTACCTTTTAAATTTGAAAAGAAAAAGTGACTGATTCCTGGAAACTGGAAGGGGTGCGAGGTGGAGGGGAACTGTTCCATGTACATTACACAGGTTGCCAGTAGTAGCTTCTGTAAAAAGGCCAGGTTAAAGAACAAGGTGAAAACCTCACAACTAGCTAATTATATTCTAATTGTAATTTTGTTCCTAACTTGCAAAGGAAAACGATGCCCATTCAGAAATCTGATTAAAACCTCATTTAATAAGCGAATAGACAAACAAGCTTTCAAAGAGTTAAGTGGACTTAATTGATTGGAAGGCTTGGTGGATGCCTTGGGAAGAAAATGCACCAAAATACCTGGAAGCCAGGTTTGTTGATCAAAATGTTGAAAATTTCTCCCAGTGACTTAGACTCTTTGTGACTTTCTCTTTTTTTTTTTTTTCTTCTTCTCCTTTTTACACTGGTAAGTCAGCATATCATACAGTAAAGGGGAGGAGATTTCCCCCCCAAACCAGAGCAACTTGTTACAGCATACTCCTTATGGGGCAGTGGATGTTTGAATCAATTGTTTGTGTTAATAATTTAAAGGAATTTAAGATGGCTCCAGTTTAACACAGATCTAAGCAGGCCTTTAGGGCTTACAATGTGAGTATTCAACACACATAGAACACAAGAATACATGCGCAAATATAGAAGAACTAACTTTGCTCTGAATACAAGTTTCCAAATATAAAACACATTAGCAAAATTATATCATTTTATAACCAATTTCTGACTATGACACAAAGTTTCATAATGAAAAGGAAATGAGGGGGGAAGCACAAAAGAATGAGTCAGAATCTGATCTTGTGCTGGCAAATATCCAGAGTTATAATTGATTTTAGTATAATTGAGATTAGAAACTCTCCCACGTAGTGCAATAAATTGGCCTAGGAGATGAGAAATATAATTCCAAATCATTTCATGATGGCCATGCGATAACACTGTTGAGCTATGTATAAAGCTGGGTAAGCTTTACGCAATGCACAGCCACACAAAAATAAATCTTCAGAACAGCTGATATTTGATGAGAGAGACTGAATTCAATTAAATATCTTTACATCTGAGTAGGAGGCAACCGGCACAATCTCTTTTCCAAACAGCTCCAGGATGCTGAATAACACTGATGGGATGCACAGATACTGAGCATGAAAGAAAAGATTTCGGCATTCTTTTTATGAAATGTGAAGTGTAACCAAGCTAGTCATTTCATTTTGTATTATCTTAAGTCAATGGGTTAATTTCTTTTGAGACGCCCACTGGCATTGGGAAATACACTGTGGATGTCTGAGCTGGGTGGTAGGAGGAGTGAGGCTTATTAACATTTAAATAGATTTATCTAAGCAGTAAAATGGATATGCTAAGTAAATGGCTGTGCCAAGGAAACCAATTCTACCAAGTGGACTAAGAAGACAAAGGACCACCTGATGAAGATGATGAGAGTCATCTTTCTGAAACAATTAGAGATTATAGAAGGAAGTGTCACCCACCATTTTGGGTAAAAGATGGGACACCAGTAATTTATATGATAGAAGAAAAGCAGTAACTGTAGCTGTCAAAAATATTTTAATGAGGAGAAAAAGGCAAATGAAGAAAGGGGGAATTCCGGCAAACTAAAAAAATGCTCAACAGTAGCAACAAAATGGGAACATGGAAATTTAGAATATACTTTCAGTTATTTCACTGAGGTCTGCAGACCTGCTGTACCAGCTAAGGTACCTGGAATCTGCACAGATCTTGCTGCTACCATGTTGCTGAGGAGGCAAAGTGAGACAAGAGCATGTTAAAAGACTGAGATCTGCACAGCATATACTTGCTGATATCCTGAAGAAGGGAGAGCATGTATATCCTGTGGCTCTAGGTCAGATCCCCGTTATGGTTCCCCTTCTTCACAACATCAGCAGGTAGAGCAGCAAGAAGGGTGACAAGACCCTGGCATCCTTTGAGACCCAGGTGCAACAGCCCAGGGTGCTCTTTCAGTAGGGTGCTTCACTGGGGCTGGGGACAGGCACACCAGTAAATCTGGAATTGATTGCCTTCCCATCACAAAAAAGGCCATCTAGGGGTCTAGCATGATGCAGGCCAAAGCAAAACCATGCTAAAGTAAAAGTCTTTGTTTCCAAAGACACATTTTTCTCCTTTAAGCCAGGTACTCCAGAAGTTTGCAAACAAATAGCAACAGAGTAAAGAAAGTATATCTGGGGAGTTTCAGGGCCAGGCTTAAACTAGAACTAAAAGGAAGGAAGCACATCCAATGAAGAGAGATGAAACAGCTATTCCAGCAGATGTGGAAAATGGCCAAGCTGAGATCTGCTACAACAGGCATCGGAAGTCTTCAAATGAAAAGACCTGGGAAGCATTGCAATTATTGTGCCTTGGTTCATCTCTCATGCTGCACATTTTAGGAAGCTAAATGCCTATCACGTGTTTCTTGAATAGCCTTGTCACAGAGTTCCAGAACTGCATCTAACAAGAAAGCTAGAAATAGGCTCATATGCTTAGTAAATCATCAATTCTGCTTGATTAAAAACAAAAATTCACCCTCCCCAGCACTCATAACAGCTTTTAGTTCACAAAAATACTGCATAAACTCTTCACAATTCAAAAATAAAGTCCTTGAAAGGAGGCCTCATTTTGTTTTTTTAAAGGTCAATATTTTAAGAGATGTTTTTCAGTATCTCTAGTACTCTAGTGGCATTTAATAGTATTAACGTTCTTCTTTTGTGACTTTTAGAATTACTTCTAAATAACGTACCTATGGCAATATTAAAAGTTCAATGGTTAAAGACTCGACCATTGATAACAGTAGTGTAAAAGTATTTAGCAAAAGCCAATTCTACAAATTATTACTTAAAAGGTGGAATCTAACACTTCATTAGAACATCGCATAAAGAGGCCTTCCTGAGAACTCTTTATTAAAAACTGCCCATAAAATTGTTCAGAAAATAGGAGTGATTTTCTTTTCCTTTTTAACTTAGTACTCAATTATAGTATTTATTTAGACGCTTAGACTAGGAAAGCTATTTTTTATTTTTCCAAAATTGTCATTCTTTGGAAGACATTGTTTTGTTAACAGGAGACTATTTGAATTCTTATGAAAGAGGAGAAGGATTAACACATTTTGACCATTTTTACCATGCAAAATACAATGACATGAATGTTTCCTTCCTTGAACAATGAATACATTAAACTATCATCTACTCTAGTGACGAATAACGGAAGACTTCAAAAATATTTCTCACCAAACAGTCATGAAGAGGAAAAAGTTTCAAAGGAGTGTAATAAGATAGCTGGAATGTCACATGAGATGTATTTGTTTCCTTAGGAATCACATCCAAACGGAGGACTAGCTTTGAGTACATTGTCAAAACAGCTTGTAGTCATTCTTGAGATTGCCAGCACTTTAGACAATCACCTGCTAAATAAACAAATCTCAGAATTAAATTATTGTATTGTATCATGTGCTTATAGATCCTTTGGAAAAGTTGAGGGACCTAGGTATTTCAGTATCAGTCTCCTACCGTTATTAAAGCTTTCTGATATTCTTCAGTGTATTTCCGGACTTGGTTATCTGAATGGTGGTTTTCCTAATTTTTTTTTTCTCTTTTCTGAATCATGAATCACATAACTGTAGGGGTTGGAAGGGACCTCAAAAGATCATCGGGTCCAATGCCCCTGCCAAAGCAGGGTCCTCAGAGCAGGCTGCCCAGGTAGACGTCCAGACAGGCCTTTAATATCTCCAGAGAAGGAGACTCCACAGCCTCCCTAGGCAGCCTGTTCCAATGCTCCGTCACCCTCACCGTGGAGAAGTTCTTTTGCATGTCAGTGCAGAACTTCCTGTGCTCTAACTTGCTGCCATTGCCCCTTGTCCTATCCTCACAAACCACTGAGAAGAGGTTGGCTACATCCTTCTGTCCCCCACCCCTCAGATATTTATATATATTGAGGAGATCCCCTCTCAGTCTTCTCTTCTCCAGGCTGAACGGACCCAGGTCTCTCAGCCTTTCTTCATAGGGAAGATGCTCCAGCCCCGTATCATCTTTGTGGCCCTCTGCTGGACTCTTTCCAGGAGATCCCTGTCTTTCTTGTACCGGGGAGCCCAGAACTGGACACAGTACTCCAGGTGAGGTCTGACCAGGGCAGAGTAGAGGGGGAGGATCACCTCCCTTGACCTGCTGGCCATGCTCCTTTTAATGCACGCCAGGATCCCATTAGCCCTCTTGGCCACAAGAGCACACTGCTGGCTCATGGTCAACCTGTCATCCACCAGGACCCCCAGGTCCTTTTCATCAGAGCTCCTCTCCAGCAGGTCGTCCCCCAGCCTGTACTGATACTTTGGGTTGTTCCTTACCAGGTGCAGGACTCTACACTTGCTCTTATTAAATCTCATTTGGTTTCTTCCTGCCCATCTCTCCAGCCGGTCCAGGTCTCGCTGAATGGCAGCACAGCCTTTTGGCATGTCAGCCACTCTTCCCAGCTTTGTGTTATCGGCGTACTTGCTGAGGGCAGACACTATTCCCTCATCAAGGTCGTTGATGAAGATGTTGAACAAGACCGGACCCAGCACTGACCCCTGGGGAACACTGCTAGTCACAGGCCTCCAGCCAGACTCTGCTCCTCCTATCACCACCCTCTGAGCTCGGCCAGTCAGCCAGTTCTCAACCCACCTTGCCGTCCACTCCTCTATCCCACACTTTCTCAGCTTTGCTAGTAGGATGTCATGGGAGACGGTATCGAAAGCCTTGCTAAAGTCAAGGTAGATGACATCCACCGCTCTCCCCCCATCTACCCAGATGGTGATGCCATCATAGAAGGCAATGAGGTTGGTCAAGCACGACTTCCCCTTGGTGAATCCATGAAAAAGTATTGGTTTTGTCACATACTCTTATCTGGATCATCAGCATACATTTGCTCTGCTTATTATGTTATTAAAAGATTTATAAACAGAGAAAAAAATTCCAGTTCCCGACAGACATTTGGTCAGTAAATTACTGTTCTTATACGATAACCTGTGAGCTAATTTCTAGATAACCTTTACTTTTATGGGCAGATGGAAAAAGAACACACGGGATTTGTGGCAGGAAGAATGCTAACCATTCAGCCATTTTGTTACAGCTATAGATGTCAAACACTGATGTGCTTCTAGGTTATTTCCAGCTTAAAGAGAGCAGTGACTGATTTAAAATACTGCTATACTTACAACTAGGAGCAGTTCGACTATGAACTGCGTCAAAGAAAAATGCCATTCTTCAGCTTTCCATTTGCAGAAAGATCTAATTATACTTGCAAGGTTCAGATGTTTTCAGAAGCCAAAAACATTTCCAGCTATGTTTCTGGATTCTTGGCTGTGCTGCAGCTGTTTATGCAGCTCCACTGTTGCATACCCAGAAGCCAACAGAACTGAACGGAGAGACTATCTGTGACCAGTACTGGTGTAAGGCTGACTTTCTAAATGTGCTATCCTTGCTTTTAGTTTATAGTCCAAGAAACGGAGCATATCTATCCTGCTATAGAGGATCGTGCAAAATCTTGCATATCTGCTTTGAGAAGCAGCTTCATGGAAACCACTAAGAAACCTCTCAGGGCCCCTTCTGGGTCAGCACTGTCATCCAGGAGCACCGCCAGACACAACCACCAAATTCAAGATCCCTCAAGCACTTGGCTGAAATACTGGCTACTGATCTCAGCACTGTTCCAAACCAGTTGGGCAGAAGTATGTTTGGTTGGGTCTGCTGCACATAAGTGCTGCCGAGTAAGAATCATATCAATGGAGTTAGAGTATAACGTGTAAGCAAATAAAACTGCATTGTCTGTAGCCATCAGGCCCAGCTATACAGAATCACTTTAGAACTGCCAGGAACAATCTTTTTTCTTCAAATTGTATTACTCATTGTCTATTTTGTAAAATGGTTGATAATGAAAATAAAACTTGACTATTTAAATACAGTGGTAACTGTCTTTTCTCTTTGTAGTATGACATAAAATATGGGTAGGAGATGTGTTTATTCTTGAATCAATCAAGTAATTTTACTCCATCTGGAAAAAGTGGAAAATAGTTGGAATAAGTTAATGTGGTATACATGATACCAGTGGTTGGATGGTTTGCCTCATGTCACAACCAAGCACTGTACTATGACATGTTAGTTTTAAATACCAAAAGAATTCTGAAAGAAATTGAGGTTAATTCCTGAGAATAAGCTAAACCTTCTTTATTCTAGTGGCTTGCAGTTCTAGAAACAAAACCACTGTTTTCTGTTGTAACTGGTTAAACAGACTAGGGATTGATGTGGTTTTGTGGTTTCCTTAGTTGTACCAGGAACTAACCAAAATACCCACTTGGTCTTCTTGCTGTGTCATTCTATTCATTACTTTTCTTGAGTCATTATTGTACATTACAATATGAAAAGGGGACCTCCTAGAGACTTTTTTGTTGTTGCTTTGTTTCTACTTTCATTATATTTAACTTCTCTTACACAGCAGACTTCAAGCTTGCACTGTATGGATAGTTCAAACGTCATCACTGAGTCATAATCCAACATGCGTCATAGAATTATAAAATGTTAAAGATTAATCTCAGTGTACAGTTTGACAAGATAAAAGCACTAGTTCTTAAACATTCGTCTCTTACCTTTACACTATCTTGGTTTGAATTTATCAGTGACTATGCCTCTTTATGGCATCCTCCTCATGCAAACAGGACATTTAAAGTGGAAGAAAGGGAACTAAATAACTAAAATTTTGTTCCTGAAACTCAGTCTGGTAGAACATATATTTCCAGTTGCGTGAATCAAAATGAAAAAGTAAGTTGTAAGTAAATTGGAAATTATGTAGTTATCTAAAATACTCTTGATTGATAGTCAAAGCATTACTGTTTCATTTTTCCCCAGGCATTTGCTGCTCACCACAGACAATGACAAGATAATAGGCTAACACAAACTTCTGATCTGGACCAATATGGCTTTTGGAGAGACGAAAAAGAACTTTAATGTTAAGCTGCAAGAAAAAGACTCATGGATGGGAGTCTGAATTAAGTGCAAATTGAACACATCTCCTGACTTTGGAAACAAAATCTGAGATGCTCCAGAAATAAATAAGATCTGTGATTCACTCCAATACTGAAAGAACTTAAGAAAGGAATTATAGATAGAAGGTAAAAAAGGAAACCAAGACACAGTACCTGTGATGAGCTCACAGAGCTATGCAAACATCACGTGGGTAACATTTCTGGTTAGGCTAAGGTTCTGTAGAATAGAGCTCGTCCTTAAAAATAAGGAGTGTGAGTTAGCCATGTATATAACCAGTCAGAAATGCTTAATATATTCTGCAAAACCTATGATGCCCCACTCTTTCAAGTTTTATATACTGCCGTGTCAGACTGTTTTCAAGAGTAAAGTTTCCAATAACAGAGGAAAGAGAACACAAAGAAAACTACATAAAACTCCCATTTTTTCTTGGCCCAAAGCTAATATAGCTCTATTTACATTAGACAGAAAACGGTACCTTGTATCAGTGGAGTACAACTTATGTATTTTAATAGCTGTACTAGCTGCTGAGTATTAACATTACATTGGGAATCAATACATTGACACTGTAGGGCAGACATGATTTAGTATGTTCTGACAACTCATCATTGGCCTGATCAAAGTGCAATTCTTGCACTTTGATTTCAAGCCCACTAATTCAGAGTCAATTATGAAGAGTTAATGGAAGAGGACATACAAACGACAGATAATAGATACAGGAACTATAAGATTAAACAAAACAATTTGTTTGTATTATATATATTCATAACATTGAATAAAATAGTCAAAAACACTTCACAAAGCTTTATTACTATCACCCGTTCAGAAATTTTGTGGGATGTAAAACAAAAGCCTTAATGGCGAAATTTGAGCTGCTGTGTGAACCAAAGAAAATGATCTCTGACAACTTAGGCGAATCAAGTGAAGAAAATACTACAAGAATGCCAAAAGGCTGATTTCATAACAAGTGGGAAAGAAAAATTACCAACAGAAAGAAGCCAGAAGTCTCTAAGGTACAAGATCATACCAACACAGTTTGTCATACCCATTTTTAGAGCCTTTCCTATAACAGGAACAAAATCAGTGGGCCTTATTTCTCTTGAAGGGGACTTTCCAGTTGCAGATGCAGAATGTGCTATGCAGTCACAAAACCCATCAGGTGCAACAGGCTCCAGCTCATCAATCCACCTCAGTGACAAAAGAAAACACCTTTCCCAAAAGAGTTCCTTCTGCACAGAGCAGAGATAAAAGTTCTGGAGAGCAGAGATGTTCATTAAGAGAAAAGTCATTTCTAAGAATCAGTTAGTGAAAAATATTCCATCTTGTCCTTACTAAATACACACGGCCATTTTGTTCAAATGCTTCTACCTTTTATATTTTGAAGCAAAGTTCAGAAAAGAGGGCAAGAACCCTCTGACATCTCAGACTGAGAGAAATGAACACTGTATTCTTGTATCGGTCTACATACTTGCAGGTGCTCAGTTGGAGGCTGGTGGTGAAGCTAGCTGAAGATTCCTCAGTTTTCAGCAAATGGCTGAGGCCCTTACAGCACCAGGGCTCTACTTTAGTCTTCCAACTTATAACACCCAGACAGTGTAAAAGAGAAGTGGGAGGCAACCTGACCTGAGCACAAGTGAATGAAAAAAAGAAGAGTAAGAAGCAGAGGGTGCAAGGAGTGGGCAGGACTTGATGGGGCAGGCTGCAGACAGGGGTTATCTTACAGGATATGAACAAAGGAATAATACTGTATGAAGCAGGAGCAGAATGTGACCCTTAAAGAAAAACTCACTTCCCAAAATTCAGAGGAGAACCCAGCAGGTCTGTGCTGGGCTTTACAAACACTGCAAACAGCTGTGAAACCCACTGGCAAAGTAGGTGGTCCAAATTGGAAAAAATAGCCTTCTCTAACTTTCTGTTGTTCTTTGAACTCAACAAGCAAAGGCTTAAAAAAAAAGTAGATCTAAAGGTCTGCTATTACTGATGACCCCTTGCGAGCACGTAAACCACAAACATACTTCCACATGGTTAAAATCTGTTTTTATCCAGCAGATTTTCTTTTTGTAAGTGCAGGAAGTTTCATGCAAATTCTATATTTCATATGCATGTTAAAATGAAATAAAATTTATTGCAAAAATCAAGCACTTTAAAGTTAGAAGCAGTCAGAATTAGAGTTGTCTATGCAGCATTAATGTATTCAATTTTAATATTAGCTTGATCATAATGCAATTTATAATTGCAGGATCATATGTTTTCCCCTTAATTTAATTTACTTAGGATGGATCAAGACATGAAAAAAAGACTGTTTGTGAGGAGTATCATTAACCACATATTTGCTAAACCCATGAGTCAGCTCTGCAATAAGAGCCAGGATTAGACATAATAAAAACTTAGAAGATTATGAATTTAGCTTAGGGAGAGATTGCTTGTTTCCTTAAGGGTCAGAATCTAGTCTTAGAAACCCATACATAATTTCTTATTATTACTCTGGGATAAGGAATAAAACCTCTTGCTCTGCTCACAGGGATTTGTTGGGGTTGAAATACCATCTCCTGCCAGTATGAAAGATCTTGTTTTTAAAGTTCTTGTTTTGCTCCTAATGCCTATTACTGTAACGGGCATTCCTTTCCAGAGTCCAGTAGTATGATCTAACTTTGGTCCAATTTAAGTTTTGTAGCAGAAACAGTACCCTTCTGTCCCTAGTACGGCCTCCTAAACCACCTGCTCCATCATCAGCACTTGAGCCTGCTCACTGGGACCCACAAAGTCCTGCCAAGTGATTTGACTGTATGACTGTCTCTTCATCCTCTGCACCACCAAGAGATGTGGTTCACAGATGACTTTGTTTATGAACAGAGCTTTCACCAGAAATGCACCTGGACTGCAGGTGCCTTTTCTGGGAGATGTAAGATGGCTGTAACCCATCAGCACTACTCCCGCAATCAAGCGGCTGTGGAGAGGCCTCGTCCTTGACAAAGCTGGATCCTACTATACCCTCCCTAGAGTAGTAACCTCTTTGAATGATGCAGGTTTGGTGATTTTGCAATAATACAAAACTTCCATGAAAACAATTAATTTTCTGAAACTTTTTTGAAATTGAATACAATAGGAAGTTTCTATCTCCTTTATAAAGAAAGAAGCAAACAGTACCTTTCTGCAGCTATAATTTTCTTCCTGTAGCATATGAAAAATATTTTTTTTCCCTTTATGCTAAGTTCCTAGTATTGAAGCATCAGTTCCCTCTAACCTGAGTTAAGTTGTATTTAAAGTTTTGTTTCGCCTTTTCAGCCTTCTAGAACCATCATTAAAATGTTTACCTAGTTCTCCAAATTATGTCACTAAAATAGGACAGTTAATTTGTATTTGTTTGTATAAAATCTTGAGGAAGCTTTAGTAAATGAACAACAAATGAAATTTGTTTCATAAATGAACAACCTCTTCTATGAAGTTAATACAAGTTCTTACCTCTCTGTCCAACAGCAAAATTTGACTGACTGACTCAAATGGTAAACATTTTCCACTTACCTTTTTTACATATATATATATATGTATCCCTTACTTACTATTGAAAACTAGTTCCTTCACAACTTTATCAGGTTAATAAACCTTTATTTGTAAAATTAAGTTACTATAATTTCATTTTTAATCCTTTCATGTGGCTTTCTCCACCCTGAAAGTCTACAAACCCTTGCCTTTTTTTTTTTTAATGTTTGCTCTTTCATCCAATTAAACAGTTTTTAAAAAACTTGTTTCAGCTCTACCTCTGTTTTCACCTGCTCTCAGTAATGTCTTGGTTCTTGTAATTGCCTGTTTCCATCCCAGGTGCACCTCCATGTGCTGAGCCTGGCTCAGACATGTGCAGGTAATTGGCCATGCAGGTGTCCTCATTTGGAGTTACCAGTTGTTCCAAGTCAGCAATCCTTGTATAAAGGTCAAACAAATCAGTCCAAAGGGAAAATATATTTTAGTAGCAGCCATTACAAAAGTATATTTGGGTTGCAAAGTTTTGATAGAATTATTCAAGTGCTGCTTTTGAGTGACCATGTGTGGATTCTGTGATCTGGCTCCCAGTTCTTCAAGGGGTGAAACATTGCAAGCACTCTGCAGCACTGTATCTACATAAACAAGTTTCATGTCATTCTAGTTGTAAATGTATCTGCTAACTGGGTTAACAGAAACAGCACTACTGTTAACTGGGTTACAGATGATTCAGATTGGCCACACTACAAACCAAAATAACTGTAACTAAAATTTTCACATCAAAATGACCAGCAATTCAGAACAGAAAGCTACTGCTTGCTCTAGATGGTTAGGCTAGATGAAAACTGGGTACTGTTCTTTCTATCTTATTTGCATAGTTCTTTGTTCTGTACTTCATATCTTAATTGCTGAAGATAAAAAAAAAAATCTTTTGTTTCGAGCTAAACAAAACTGGAAAGTTATGAGATCCCTGTTCCTTGTTGCTTTCTCATGTTGTTTTCTTTTTTTCATTTTCTTTTCTTTGTAAAACAAGTAGAAAAGGAGTAGAAGCACTATTACATGTAAGTCAGGGTGGTAGCATAAACAAATGAGAACAACTTATTGTTTTGCTTTGCATGGGTATAATGTCTGGTACACATGCAGTGAAGGAAAGACACCTTTTTGTGTTTTACATAGGGATTCAACATGTCAATACATGTTAAGGCAGTTGTATAGTACAAGCTGCAAAAGGGTAAACAGAAAATAAAAAAGCAGGTAAACTTGCTTGTTTGGTATGCGCATGAATAGCATAAACAGTGTGAGCACATTGCTCACATTAGACATGTTTAAACTCTGCTTATTTGCATTTGTTTTCATCTAGATCACTGCACAGATGTGGCTGAAAACACTAGGGTTAATAAAGCCTAAACAGTACCACTCAAATTCCCTCTCTGTAGACAAACACCTGAGAAGGTGTTTATCAAATAATGCAGTGCTGTTTCCTAGAATTATTCCCATAATCCAATTTATCTACAAAAGTTCAAAGACTAGTAAAATGCTAAAATAGTTGAATAATGGAATCATTCCCCCAGTGCCGCCCGCCCCTTCTGATTCATAAAACTCTGGCTTTGGGCTGAAGAAATGTGTGGAAATGATTGCCTCTAACAAGAATGTGTGAGAGGTTTTGGTTCTGCCCCACTCTGAATGAAACCAAATGTGAGAACTTCAAACATGGACCTGCAGTGGGGCTGTACTACAGCTCTGCTCTGTGCAAGGCCACTTGGTCTGTGCCCGCTGTCACTTGGAAGGGTTGCTGCGGCTCAAGGGGCAGAGGGCCTCTGAATGTCCATCAGCATGGCCATGCTCTAAAGTGGGCTGTATTTATGTACATGTATCTAAAGATGATGGGGGGCTTAGGTAAGTTGTAAAATATGTGTTGCAGCCATGCACTTGTATAGCATTTTTTATATATCCAAAAAACTTTATTCAGTCTGGTTGTTGTCCATTAATATTTTCTGTCTTGATGGTCTTTTCTCTTAAGCATTGTTAAGACTCTGCTCACTTTGGGAAATAATCACCACTGGAGTATATTTATAAGAACAGAAAATGCACATTTCCCTAGGCTTTCCTCTTCAGTACAAGGCCTATTCCTCATTTAGCCTTGTTTTGGATAGTAGATATAATATAACTTAAGAGCAACTGAACACTTCTCATAGCACAATACTGTGCAATAAAAAGAGGTAGATGGCAATGTTATCCTAATGACATAGAATTCTTTCAAGGCAAGTCTTGATTCCAAACTGATAAAAATCAGTGGGAATAAGTAGTTACAGCTAACTTTGGATTGAGTCACAAACATTTAGTTTACTAACGTGTACAAATCCAGCAGGACTTGGAGAATGAGATAGCCCTAAGTTCCTTACCTATGGTGAGGCCTACTGGTACTTGCTCCATGTCAGTGGAGTGGGTTCTGTTGAAGGAAGTAGGATAACCACGAGGATTTCTTTCTCCTTCATAACTAGAAGGAACAAATTAGATGCTGGATTGTAAACTACCTGCCTTTGACCTTTGTCCACAACTGTATTTCTGACTCTGATGGGTGTTTTATCGTTGCATTGCACTATCTAAAGAATGAGATATATATGACACATAATGAGTGAATGGTGCCCAGCCACCTCACTGCAATTCTTTTAGCATTCTGCTCTTGTCTCCTTTATAGGAGTTGAAGGATTAACCCAATGCCTGTGTCACTTGTGGAAAAAAAAAAAAAAAGTATTCTCAGTAAATAAAAAAGGGGAGGAACATGTTGAGCTCATTATCCAGGAAGCTGAATTTCTGCTAAAATTGTCTTAATTAATGTAGTTCTTAATTTCTTAATTTCAGTGTTCTATGGTGCCTGGCTGAAGCACAGTGATTGAAACTCAAGATGGAATTAATCCATTCTAGTTTTTTGTTCTACTGACATTGAGGATAGAGGAGTACATTTTCAGGGACCTTAGTCCCTAAATAGCCTTAGTGATGCCCAACATTTCAGGTAGAAGAAGCCACAGAGTTTCTTTCAGAGGTACCTGAGGATCATGGGATGTGACTTCTCACCGTGTGGTAAGACTTATCCAGAATTTGATGAAAATTCAGACACTCTCTGTCATGTGGTGTGCACAAGTCCAGTAACAGGACAGGACAAGCAAGCTGAGTGACCCAGAATGCTCATGAATTCTCCTAACATTAACATCCCTTGTTACTGGCCTGAGGGACCTGTTTTAATCATGTTATTGATGCATATCATACTACGTGATACTGAGGGCTGTGGCTTCCTCAGGAACCAAGGGCAGAGGAGGAAATAAGCAATATGCTCTGAGTCATCACCTGTCTGTCTTTGAGACAGCCAAGAAGGGGATGGTGCGAGCTGCATTGATTTCACTGGTAGTGTGTGGACCGGAAACTCTTGCCTGTATTTATGAGGGTGAGGACTCAAGACTCTCTTCTTAACTCTATCGCTGACACATTGCAGAAGAGAGGTAATTAGTTATGTTTTGAAGAGATGTTCTAAGGTTAGTCCTACGAATAATTAATATTAGATTTTTTTTTTTCTGATATATAATTGTATATCACAAGTATCACAAGTATTTATGATTAGTATTATTTGTAAGTGATACAGAATAATAGTTTATTCTAGCTTTTTTTTTCAGCATTGCTGCTGGGTAATGGATGATGCATCGTCTTGGAAGCCAAAGAGCAATAGTCCTGAACAGAGCTGAACTGAGGTTTTGTAGGTGAAGTATACTTGGCCTAGAAAGATGTTGAAGCAAACACCTTGTTAATGTTCACTACACATTTTTCAGTAAAGATTTGCTGTTAGGAGCACACTGAAAGAGAAGTAAGCATTCTACAAAATGCAAAAGCATTCTAAAAACAAACCCTACTTGTCAACATGTAGTTTACAATTTCTCTGTGATTCATTGGCTTTATTCATCTTACTAACTTGATTTGCTTACTAGCTTTTCTGACTCTATTATTATTTTTCCAGTGTTTCTATTCTCAGCTTAATGCCCAAACTTCTGGTATACCTCCTTATAGTTAATTCTGGAAAACAAAAGTAAAAGTAAAAAGTAGGAGCTTAAAACCCGAGTTGTTTCACTGCCCACAATATGTAAAGTATGACATGAACTGTGGTCACCCATGTAAAAGCTTTCAGAAGAAAGGCACATGCCTTTGTTAGTGACCCACATATTGTAAGACAGGAATAAAAGATTAGGTAATGTAGCAACATGTGATATTTTTGTTTTATGTTATGTTTGTCTTGTATGTTACTCAGAGAAGATATTAATAAATGTAGCTGGAAGATAAATTTCCTGACATGGGACTAGACACAGTGAGGTAAGATAGTCCCAAATGGAAAAGAAAGGGATTTGTCCCCTTGAGACCAAATAATCCTCATCGCTTTTTATGTATGCCCTCTGAAACCATATGGTTTTACGGTATCCAATCTATTACTAATATACATACACGGTAGTTCAATAGTATGTAACTAATGTAAATAATCATTCTTAGAGAAAGGAGTACATTTGGAGTTATGGATTTAAATAGAAGGCACAGAATTAGGTAGTATAAGTTTTGATTCAGCTGTGTATGAGAAGGGTTTGAAAAATTCTTGTTCCTGGAAACAATGAGATACAAACCTGTTTGCATAGTCAATCTCCAGCCAGAAAAGATTCCTGTCAAGTGAAATATTAACCCAAAGGAATGCAGTTTTCTTACGGCAATAAGCTCTTGGCTTCAAACAAACTGCAATGTAGAGCTAAAGTGACCATTTAAAAAACATATATGCATCCAGAAGATTGGATGGCTGTCAGACCAGAAAAGGATTATCCTATCTTTTAGCTACAGCTTACTTGTTTGTAACTGTACAAACTGGTTCTGTAGTGCTGAAAAGTAATTTCCAGCTGTATTGTGGCCAAATGTCTATTGCTTTGGTTGTCTCATTGCAGCAGGCAGGTGTTTATATTATTCAAACTATCATAGCAGCTGGTAGCTATATCAGTAATCTGAACGCTTTAAAATAGAGTAAGCTCAAGGAATATTTCCTTCACTTTCTCCTGGGGAGCAGGATCTCTGCTGGAAAAGATGTTCTTCCTAAGCAGGGTCAGATGTACACTGGATCTGTGACAGAAGAGGCAGCATGGAAAGATATGAGCCTGCGGAGGGTGATAGGTTTATGGTCCCAAGCCCCATTCTTTTACAGCTTGTGCTAGATCTGCTGGTAAGTGCCAAGTTCAAACTGCACCCATTGAACCTATCAGGTCCTTGTTGCTACAGGAAATGTTTTTTAAGCCCCAGGAGGCATTTGTGCTAAAATACCAAAATACCAGCAGAACAACTCCTCATTCCTCCTGACAAGTGAGAAAGGGCTAAGCCTCTAAACCACAATCCAGACCATAATGTTCATGCTAAACTGTGTGTTTCTCTGTTTTTTTTTTGTTCACACAGAAATCCACATGCAAAGTATAACTTTCTGTCCTTGGGCTCTGATGTGCTGTGTAGGTGTTTCTATATACAAGCAGAGGTGGCTCGTGTGCTGGAAGTCTCAGCTGCTGAAAATTTAAAAAAAAACTTCTGTTTGTTTCTCTGCAGAGTGCATTTGTTCCTCTGAACACCCTTCTCTTCCCAGAGGCTTGGTGGGAAAGCCTAAGAATGGCTGTACAGTACTGTTCCGTGTCCCCTTCTTGGGCAATCAAATCTGTTGTCAGATTTATTCTGGAACTTATAATCATAGAATAACCTGAGTTGGAAGGGGCCCAAAAAGATCATCAAGTCCAACTCCTGGGTAACACTTAAACCCAAACAAATAGTCTTCAAATAATGTCCATCAAACAAACAAATTAGCCTCTTTCCAGGGAGGTGGAAATGAACTGAAAATGAGAAGACCTTCTTCAGAAAAAAGGAAATCAAATCAAACAACCAAGTGAAGATATCTCAAGTCTCTGGCACAGACTGAAGTCTTCTGACAGCATATGGAATTTTCATAAGATCATTTTTCTTTTTGCAGGTGCATGGAAAACATAGGGCCTGGAACTCTACCCTCTGCAGTCAGTGATAAAACTGCCACTAACTCCATGGATAGAATGGATCCAGATGTGATGGAGATTATTGTTATTATTTTTAGTCTGTATTTCAGTAGCTTCAGGAGTCCTGAGCAGGTCACATCTTTTCCATCATCCATGTCATAGAAATCCTTCTTGTAAAGTGTCAACTACTTTATATTTATACAATGCATATTACCGTTGAGATGCAGCCATTTCCAAGCCTTCTGCTAATACAGGAGTAGAGCATTTAGTAATCTGTGATCCAAGTGTACCTTGTGGTTAAAGGTACTGCAGCACTAGTCAGAAAAGAACAAATGTGGTACTAAGGGACATGTCTTAGTGATAGGACTCGGTAGGTCATATTGATGGTTTGACTTGACGATCCTGAAGGTCTTTCCAGCCTAAATGATTCTATGTTTGAACAATCTCCTTCCTTCCTTCCTTCCTTCCTTCCTTCCTTCCTTCCTTCCTTCCTTCCTTCCTTCCTTCCTTCCTTCCTTCCTTCCTTCCTTCCTTCCTTCCTTCCTTCCTTCCTTCCTTCCTTCCTTCCTTCCTTCCTTCCTTCCTTCCTTCCTTCCTTCCTTTCTTCCTTCCTTCCTTCCTTCCTTCCTTCCTTCCTTCCTTCCTTCCTTCCTTCCTTCCTTCCTTCCTTTCTTTCTTTCTTTCTTTCTCTCTCTCTCTCTCTCTCTCTCTTTCTCTCTCTCTCTTTCGATAAAGAGGATATTCCCAAATATATATAAATATTCACTGATTCCATGTCCTGTTTAGCTAGTTCTGCTTTGATGCTGATGTTAAAAAACAACAAACACAGTGAAGATGACTGACAGATAAATTAACTAATTGGACTTCAGCTTGCTTAGATCTGGGTGATAGCACTGACCTTGTAACTCAGAGCACTAAATATATGTATAATATAGGTATATAATATAATAAACAAATAAGAAAATTTAAATTTTAAAGAGAATCTGTCACCCCCATATTTATGGAAATGTATCCTGTTGTTTTGTCTTCATTATGACCTGTTTATCTTTTATCATATTATTTGTGATCCAAGTAGAAACACATTCTGGCATCTGTTCTATGCCAATAGTTGCTCTTGCTATGAACATGCTTACATTTTATTGCATTGGGCTATTTGCCATTTTATGTAAGCCACACCAGCTGCTCTTGCACAACAGATTACTGTATGCAGAGCTCTGGTTTTCCCCAAAGCACATAACGCTTTGTAAAATCCGGATAACTAAGTCTCTAGGAAGTGATTTTAAGTTATATTAAAACTGTGATAACTGAAAACAGAAACAGCCTTTAAGAACTGGTACTGAAAAGCTGCTACTCTAAGGGAAGATTGTGGTTGTAGGCAGCTGTTTTTTTACTGTGGATGATGTATATTCTTACATTCTTTTCTCTACTGTGTTTTCCTAATACTTGCTGTTTTCTTAAATTTGACTTATAGAAAATCATGATGAGAAATATTAATAATAAACATGAAGGTAATTTCTATTCTGATTTTATGGCAATGAAATACATTGAAGTCAGTTCAAATCTACTTGACAATAAAGTCCCTGAATCCTCTTTGTTGCATTTGTGTGACAGGTTTCATTCTCTTTTTTCTTGGCAACCTTCTGCACAGGAAGGAAACATTATGCAAATAAAAATTCCAAGTTGTATCCATAGTTGGAAATTATAACAAGATAAAATTATAACAAGGTAAAATTGTAACATTGTTGGAAACAAAATTTCTTCACATCTGGGGTGATATAGGTCAGACTGTGCTATCACAGAGCTAAGCATGTTCATTTTCGAAGGTGTAAACTCTTCCTCAGCTATATTTTTAAACCATTTTGCCTATGGTTTGGATGCAGAATGGCTGCAACATCATAGTAATTCCAAATTTAAGCACTTTCATTGCTTAAGTGGTAGTTGAACTTTCTGACAAGGTATTTGTGATTAACGTGCTCCTGACTGTAAGGTTGTATCGGCAATGCTGCTGCTGCAGGAAAAAGTCAAAGTATAATTGGTCTAAGGGTCTGCAGAGAAGCAGCAGGGGATGCTGGTAGGGATAGTAAAAGCTCAACAGGGTTACAAAAATCTGCCAAATCTCCATCCGCACTGCAGGGAGCTTCAGTGGCTGCCAGGGAGTAAGGAAAACAGATGGCTGTTGCTTTTGAAGCCACTAACACATTTATTTCTTAGCCTGTTGTGTATTTTTTCTTCCCCTCAAGTTTCCAACTCCTGCAGTAGCTCCAGGAGCAACCAGGCATTGGCATACATGTTGGAAGGAAGCCATGCAGGCGGGTGAGTTTCAGCTGAAGATGATGGTTGCTTTGTTTTGTTTTCCTTTTCCCCAAGCTGGCTCCACAATTTGGCAAAGGAATGTCAGGATTAGAAATAGTAGGATTGGAGAATCTGCCAGACTCTATTAGAGGGAAAGAGGCAGAGCTGTAGTAAATGGGGAGATGGAGCAATGCCAGCAGAAGTGTGGGCGTGGGGTTTTGGATGCAATTAGCATGGCCGGCCAAACATACCCTAGCACGGACAATTCACAGTTATGTGCTAAATAGTCCTCTGTATTTGTGCTTATTTTCAGAGGGATATAGCTCTTACCTGTAGCTGGGGCCTTGTTTTGGGTTCAGAAGTGGGTTCACAGAATGCTCTAAATCAACTCTCTGCATCTAAAACAGAAGAGCATGAGACGGAAAATAAATTGTTTGTTTTAAGTTTATGTTTCCACTGAATTACAGCTATTCTTAGGGTCTGTAAGACTTTTTTTCCCCCTTAGCTTTTTGGAACTTCTAATACATATATGCACTGTTAAGAAGAATAACAAAACACCAGTTTGAAGGAGGACAGAAATGTGTAGGGTGTTTAATTTCACTTTTAAAACATCACTATGGGAGCTTGGAGTAAGATTCAGACTTGGACTGAATTAGCAATTCAACAAAATACATATGCAGGTTGATGTGCAGAGTAATAATGGCATATGCTTTGTCACCTATCTGTGGGGAAAAAATCTGCCTTTGTGCAGGTTTCTGATTGTTGATTTCAACCAATGAGTGATTCATGCTCTTTGACAGATGTTTCTGATTTAGGCCAATGAAAGCTTATGGAAGCTTTTTCTAGGCCCTGAGGGAAGAATGCCAACCCAATCAAACAAGCAAATTTGGAGTTTGGCTTCAGAATTGACTAGCAAAGCTGGATAATTCCCTCTTGCAAAAGCTGTGTGCCGTCATTATTCTATGACAACCTAAAAATTTGATAATAACTACTAGCTTGCTATTTTTGCCATTTAATCATTTAGTCACTCTTGCCATCTACCAAGTGAGACACTAAAGCCACTTATTCAAAGGCTTGTTTGGCTTGCCCAAAATAGCACAGTTCCTAAAACAGCAAAATAAGATGCATACAGCTGCCCCAGCTACGTGAGTAATTGTAACAAATATTTCTAGATGCACAGCCATAAAACAAACTCAAGATGGCTCTGTGTTAGCTGATATTTGCCTTTTAAAAATTATTGTTGTTGCCATTAACATCATGAAAACAAAGTAATGGGACTCATTAACACAGGCCAAACACAGCTGAAAGGACCTAGGTCAGTAACATAACAATAATACCAAATCCACGAGGTTTGTCATCACAAACCAGACCTTGATTTTGTCAGCTGGATAGTAACTGTAAATTTTTCTCAAATTTTGTCTGTTTGATGCTCTAGTCAAGTATTTGTAGTATTTCTAGTATGATAAAGCACAATGTCTATTTTGTTACACACCTCCTTGTACAATAGTAACTTTTCTGGAAGATGCAAAGCTTCGTAATTTTCAAAAAAACATATTCAGTGATTCAACTTTCTCATTATAATCCTTATAAATGATTTGACAGCAAACATTTGGCACAGGAATAGTCAGAGTCCAAAAATACTGTGGTGATTGTCTTCACATCACTCTGTATGACAGAGTTGCCTGTTCACGGGATGGGAGAGCAGCTTGCTTCATTTGCTTCCTCCAGGCTGCAGCCCTGAATTTGTCACTTAAAGCTTTCAGAAACCACTACTAAAAAGTTAAGTGTCAAGTGTTGAAAATATTTCATGAATTTCACCAATGTCAGCACTATGTTCATAATAATGTTCCGGGTGTGTGAGTATTTGGAACTCAAACTGAAACAAAGTGTAAGGTCTCTAAGGTCTTTAAAATCAACAAGTGTGAGGTCTTTAAGATCAACAAATTAAGGGAGTGGGGGAAGAGGGGATTGGTCAAGGATATCCAGCATCTAAATCTTTGAGAGAGATGTGTCTTTTTCATTTATGTATGATGGAATGGTTTATCATCATTCTTTTGTATGCTCTCTGGTTTATGAGCCTCATGTGGGAAAGCTAAATTTAGCATAAAATAGCCATACTGCATTAAATCACACACACAAAAAAAAGTCACATTAATAGTTCCTATTGAAGTGGGATTTATGACTTAATGGTAAGGTACTCTAGAGCTATAGTTCAATATTTTTTATTAGTGCTGTAGATCATGCTCCATCAAACTATCACTTAAGTATATACCAACAGATGATTAAAACACCTGTAGACATTGATAAAGTCTACTTAGAATTGAAATTATCATTCTGTAAAATACATAACATTTCTCAAGAAATTATAGGTGTAGATATTTAATTTATGGTTTCCACTTAGGGATGGTCTGTGATTAAAGCACTACATTATTTCTTTGCTTGTAGCCCTGAGTAACCCTGTCTCCCTTGCAGCCTTTGAACCTTCAAGTTGATGAAGGATTTGAGGCAGAATGCAGAACACGAATGAACATTTGAAAATGAGTGGCAAGGGTTTTCTTGGCTCATTAATATTAACACCATTACCTTGTGGAATTAGAAATAAGAGAGGCGTTGCTTTGTTCCCCTCAACTCTTAACAGTATTGGAACTTTATTTTTTTATGTGCTGTAGATACTGGCTTTATTCCCTTGCATAGAGAATCTACATTTTCTCCCTTAACATACAGTTCTGCAGAGTGGTATATGCCATAAGAGACACTGGACCTCCTGAAGTGTATCTGGACCTCTGTCATGATACTGTTGCTTATCTGATCTATCAGAGCCTGTATTTTTGGAGATGAACTTTGGAGTTCACTTCCCATTTTGTGCAAGCCTGGTTATATGTGAAAACGCACTCTCATTTTTTGGTGGGGTCTCAGATAGGTAACTTTGTTCGTTGCTATCATGTGTATCTAGTACTTGGTGCTGCTTCTGTGCAATAACACCATCACTTGCTGTGGGACTGTTCCTTGAACTGTCTTGAGTGTCTAAACGGAATTTGTATATGAATTAATACCTCATAGAGGGTGAAAAATCCTGGCAAGAAGTGCTGTGTGATGTCCTGTCCATGAAAAGCCTTATCAGCTGGGTGGACAGTTAGGCACAAGACATTTGAGAACTCAGAAGTGGGGTGAAAAACCTTAGTTTTTGATTTCTTGTAGTCTTCTGCTACTGCCTATAGAGTGTAAAAAGCCCAAGTCACCTATCTTTCATCCAGCAGTTGATGCAGATGCAAAACCTCATGGTGGTGGGTTTGGGTGTGTGAGGGGAAGTCCTTTGATCAATCTGAGAATGTGGGGTAAATTATTTGACACCTGCATAAAATGGAGAGTGGGAGAGCTGCATGTTTTCCCATTAGTTAGACTTTGGGACGGGAGAATTTTGTCACAGCAGGGGGGTTAATAATCTCCTGGCTGCAGGCTTTGAACTGAAAATACACACCACTGTCAGAGTTAGGTTCCTCAGGCCTTATGTGGGACTATGGTGATAACTCCATGTTTTAATAAAATGTCATCATTGGGTTTGAGCAGGAGTTGCTCAGAGCATGCCAGCATAAACGCTGGCCACAACAATGAGACACACAGCTCTCAGCACTGCTTAGAGCAGAAGGCAGCAGGCCAGCAAACAGGCAAAGCTTCGAACTGCTGCTGAGGTTTTATAGCTTGGACATGTTTAGAACTAGATTTTTATAAATGTTGACATGGTAAAGTCTTCTGGATTTATTTCCCAGGCTGCAATGCATATAGCAGTGAGGCACTTTGTTTAGACACTGAAACCAATTTTGGTTCCTAAGGGGGAAAAAGAGAAATCAAATGCTTACTCAAGGCAATATTCAAATTCACAATGTGTGTGAAGGAGGAAAACCTGTTTGAAAATAATTCTAGAGTTATTGAGCGGAATCCTGCAATAATCATATTATATAATTCAATGTGTGCTTGCAGCCCAGAAAGTCAGCCGTATCCTGGGCTGCATCAAAAGCAGTGAGGCCAGCAGGGTGAGGGAGGGGATTGTCCCCCTCTGCTCTGCTCTTGTGAGACCCCACCTGGAGCACTGCGTTCAGCTCTGGGGCACGCTGCACAAGAAGGATGTGGACGTATTAGAACAAGTCCATTTGAGGGCCACAAAGAGGTCTGGAGCGCCTCTCCTATGAAGGCAGGCTGAGGGAGTTGGGGTTCTTCAGCCTGGAAAAGAGAAGGCTCGGGGAAGACTTCCCAGCGGCCTTGCAGTCGTAAAGGGGTGCTGCAGGAAAGCTGAGGAGGAACTCTTTGTCAGGGAGTGTGGTGATAGGACAAGGGGGAATGGCTTTAAACTAAAAGAGGGTAGGTTTAGATTAGATACCAGGAAGAAATTCTTTACTCAGAGGGTGGTGGGGCACTGGAACAGGTTGCCCAGTGAAGCTGTGGATGCCCCATCCCTGGAGGTGTTTAAGGCCAGGTTGGATGGGGCCCTGAGCAACCTGGTCTGGTGGGAGGTGTCCCTGCCCATGGCAGGGGGATGGAATTAAACGATCTTTAAGGTCCCTTCCAACACAAACCATTCTATGATTCTATGATCACTTCAGTGGAATGAGAAACCCTAAGGCATCCAGTAAATCTTCCAAGCTTTCTTTCCTTTAATTTCCCCTTTAGAGCTAGAAATGGAGGAGATAAATGCATCTTGTGGTTTTCCCCTTTCAGTCACATCGCGGTAAATAAACATGACCTCTGCTCAGAAAGTCCAAAAAGCTTTTGTTTGTTTTGGTCACAAAGAAAACCTTCAAACTGTGACATCTTCAGGGAGAAATGTGTTCAAACAAGGCAACAGAACCGCCTTCATTGTCTGAACCTTCTTCCTGAAATGCGGCCTGTCTCTCAGTTCAACTAAGTCACCCAGGCAGTCCCTGCAGACTGGCCTTCACACACTGTCAAACTGGAACATTTTCAAGATAATGTGCTAAAATCCAAGAATATACCAAAAGTTTCCCAGTGACCAAACACCCCTGAACTCATCCAAATGTTGTTTGGAAATGCTTCTTATTAAACCTTGTAAATGTCTTGTGGCTATACTGGGAAGCTACTGCCCTGCTAACATAGCCCTCTGAATTTGAGTGTATGCTTATTACTAAGAAGCTGCTGAGATTCAGAGTCACACCAACAAAGCTCCCTTCCATGCCACCCTGAAAGGCCTGATTGTGTAGTATGACCAAACCAGTAGAAATTGGTTCTTTCTGAGGAATATACAGAGAAAGGTCTAACAACTTCGTGTGTGTACAGGACAGCATGAAAATTGCTACTGGTTGCTACTCTCTTGGGCTGTATTTCAACAAGTGACAGGAAGATGAACAGTTCTTGTACCTGCACATAAATCCCACTTCAGCCAAACCCATGTTTAAAGAATGGCTGGAACATAGCCATTATTAGAATACATGCAACAATGCTAGAACTATTTGTTTCCTACAACATCCACTAAGAAACCCACTCCTGGCTACTTCTATACCACTGCATCTTATTTTTAGAGGGCATCTGGGACAGTGACAATACAGATTGCTTTCTGTGACTCTCTGATAAATATCAAGAACATTAATTTATAATCAGTAATCCCACGTAATTCTGTTCTTTTTGGTCAAGAATGTCTTTTTCACATGCTTAATCTTTTTTGTATTCCTTTCGTATTTTTGCAATCCTTAAATAAACTGAATGGTCTTGTTGCTTAGGCTATTGTAATCATGCCTTACTGGTCCTCTGCTAACTACATTAAAATTTATGTTGTCCATATATAACCACATATGGTTTCTTAAATGCCATTACTAGAAAGATCTATTCTTAGACAGCGGTCAAGCTCGCAGTGAAAGGACAATTTTGATTACATGGTTTTAGCACCTGGCTCAGCTCATTAGATCTTTTGGGATTGTTCGGCCTAGTTGCCTAAGTCTGCAAGTGGTAGCACAGCTGTTGCTCACCCCTGCAGTGGACACACAGTGACCACAATGATGGTACATTCTGAGTGTATGTATTTTTATTTGAGAAAAAAATGATGAATGCCTATTAAACAACATACTCTATATTGAAATCATTTATCTTGTTGCCTAATATTTCAGAATTGTTTAAACTGGTGCTGCAGAGGAGCTTAGCAATTGCATGTGACTGATTCCTCGTCAATCAGGATAAGCACAACCTTTATTATAGTTTTGAAATTTTGCATGATGACATCAATAAATCTTTGATGTACGGATTTACACTTGCCTTAATTTTTGTTTGAAACCTTAGTGATAGGGAGATGTCATGTGGTTCAGTATTTGTTTTTCAGTCATCCAAACTAACCAGGTGTCCAGATATCTCTATGAATTTTCAGTGTGAGAAAACTGGGACAAGATTCACCTAATGAGTCTTTCTTGTGCATCATGTTGGGAAATATATACATGGATAGCCAGAAATATTATGAAGAAATTAAATAAGCTTATCCAGCAATAAATTAGCACTTCTAGTACTGGCTAGCTTTCAAGTCTGGATCTGCAAACAGTTGGGAGATCAAAGGCTGAGACTTCTGTATTTTTTTCTTAATCTAATTTTGCATCTGCTTCAAGCAGCAGAGGTATTCAAATTATTGACAGATATCAGGGCATCTTCATTCAGCCTGTTTAGGGGCATTCAGAGAACCTTACAAAGTGACAACCACATCTGTTTTCTGGAGTGTGTTCTGTTTTAATTCTTGCAGTATAAATCTCACATTTAAACCCCATACTAAAACGCTCTGGCAGCTTCTCCTAAAATATTCATGTTATAATGTCTATTTGGCATCTACAACTGTTTTTTTATTTAAAATGTTTTCATGTTCTTTCCTTTTTGCAGCAGCAGCAGCATTGCTGGACAATAATACCTTGTGGAGTTTTGTAATGGTTTCCACAAAAACCCTGAAGCAATGTTTACAGAGATTATGCTTTGTACTAGCTGAAATTATGTTGATGAGGGTTTGGTAACATGAAATTAAGAGGCCTATTAAGTGATATACATCATACAGACTTTGTTGTCTGACAAGTTGGTAGAACGTGAAGAGGAGGAGCATGTGGATATGGATGGCTACTCTGACCAGCAGCCAAACTATGATTTCAGAAAGAACACATCTGATTTTGTCTGAGGGAGCTGCCTGAATTTGCACCTGTGGTTCTTGTAGAAATAATGTCGAGACCAAAATGTGGAAAATTTTAATGGAGTTCCTAGTTTTTCCACACATTTTTTTGTGGACTGTATCTTCCCAGAAGGCTTTCTAACAGGTAGGGGATTCTCAGAACTGACAGAAATGTTGCTACAAGTGAAGCTCCACAAGAGTTATCAACTTTCTTTTAGCAGGGTTCAGAGTTTCAAGAAAATTAAGCAACTGATAAATGGGTCACATCCCTGACTGGCCTTAGGGCCAGCTGCCACTCTGTACACACGAGTGCACATGAGTCATCTCAATGCCTAGGGGAGAAGGTGGCTCCCTGCGTGAGGGTAACATGACAGCTTGCTGGAAATTAGAGAGAGAGAGGGTCTCTGCAGAAGTTTATAAGCAGAACAGGTGGCACAAAGTAAGGGGTAATCACACATTTTAAATTAAAAAGAAAAAACACTCTCTGGGGGCTGCATGGCCTCAAAATCTTCTGCTAGGTGCAGGAAGGCTCCTGTGAGATACAACACATCAGCCACCTAGCAGCCGTACTTTGGCAGGCTGCCTCTGTATCCACAGATCCTGCTCACTTAGTTTACCGTAGGGGGATTACATGCTTCACTGGATGTCCACCTGCTGCATATGCAGCAGTCAGCTCCTGAGGAGCCACTGGGAGTACAATCAGGTTCTGTTTTTCATTTTTGTTTTGTTTTGTTTTTATCTTTAGGATATATTTGGGATATATGCTATATTTTCTTGGCTTCATATAAGGTCTAAGGAGAAACATGTATGAAATGAGCTGCACAGTTTTGCTTCTTTTGATAAGATGGGGTTTAAGGATGCAAGTCCTCAGCTGCTTGATGCACTGTTCTCAGATTTTCTTTCAATATTCACTGTTAAACTTTTCTTACTAGATGGCCTAATTGGCCTGGAGAAACAGATCAGCACTCTATGCTGTCAAAGTAGCAGTAATCATGAGCAGCCTTAGGAAGTCTAGAAAGCAACAGCACTTCTATTGCTTATGAGATGGTTATTTGTATATGTGAAAAAGAATGGAAATAATGTAAACGGAAAAAAAAAAATTCCTGTACTTTAAAAGTCTCTCCAGGTCTCACCTGCAGGATTTCAGTGCAGTAAGGCTCCGTTATTGCAGAAAAGATTTTATCCTTTCAGGCAATTTATTTAGGTGGTAAATAGGAAGGCAAACAAAGGAATTTGTTAAAAGCCTTGACTTCATTTTCAGTACTTCATCTTCCTTCCTAGCTTCCAGTTTGCCATTGCTTCAGCTCTGGGAACCATTGGTCTTTCTACTTGCCTTATATGAGCATGTTGTAAGAATCTTCTCTGTCCATTTCCATTTTTAATTTTTGCTTTCTTTTATCCTCCCTGTTTGCTGTTCATAGTGACTGACCATTCAACTTTTGAAATATTGCTGGCATTCTTATTCTCCTATTCACTCTGTACCTCCAGTCCCCAGACGCTGGAAGCTGGAAGTCGAAAAGCCAAGGCTCATGTGGCAGGTGGGCAAGTGCTTCTTGTGCAAATAGAGTAATTTGCATGTGAATGTGTTCATTTGCACACAAATGCTTTCATTCATAGGAATAAAAGGATTCTCTCCATGTGTACCATTTGTGCAAACAAAAACTGGATTCATGAAACTACTCAGAAAAGTAGGGGAGAGGCCAGGTCTTCTGCCATTTTGACTTGAGTACTATGTTCACTATCAGATACAATATTCATCTCTGATGAGATGTTCACCTCTGATACAATAGCCAAAATCTAATTTTCAAGTACTATTGATTTTAAAGCTGTTTACCACATAAGGTAAGGGTTTTCTTCCCATGGTGTACATATACTGCCATATGGTGTAGATCCAAAGTGCCCAATCCAAACTGGAACCTTGGAAACTACCATACCATAAACAAAACAGATATTTAGAAGGCCAAACACAATTTCCTCCTAAGAATGGTTGATACAGAGAAGAAACTCTGAAAGCCTTCCACCTTGTTTAGTGAGGCAGTTTAAAGAAGCATATGTATCAGTGAGCTTCTCTGACAAAAAATACCTATTTTTTAAGCTGGAACCAATAAACATGTAATTTTTTACATCTACAGTAGATAAGTTTCTAATTAAGGTTGTGGTTTTGTAATACTCTTTACTCAAGATCATCTTGAGCATAAGCAGTCCTGCTTGCTTACCCTTAAAACAATAGGGTCGCTTTTATATCAGGAATTACCAGTCAAATGCAAAGTATGTCAGGAAACCCAAATGGAATTATGTATCTATAAAATTTGGGTGCTGCCATCAGCAAAGAAGAGGGTAACATAAGAGGTGAAGTCAGCCAATGCTTGATAACAGACTACAGGTAACTCTTTTTAAAGATGCTTTGTATTTTTTGAAGTGGATTTCGGGAGGTGGGTAGGAAGAATTGTTGGAGGATGGTACTTGCTTAAATTTTTACAAGTTTCCTCTGTGTAATAAATGTCAAGATCTTCAAAAGTCTTCCAAAAAATCTAATATGACTGCTGTTAATCTTTGTCATGAGAAATCACAGAACTTGGAATCTTCCACTGCAGGAGCTTCTCTCTAGACTCTCTGGAAGACTTCCATGTCAATTCTACTTGTCATGGTTCTGTTCGGTTCAAGATGATCTGATGAAGATTTTGAGGTAAGAAGAGGCATTTTTGGTGGCTCTTAAAACATCTAATCCCAAGATCTTAATTTTATTCCTGTGTTGGTTTAGAAGACAGAAAAGATTATGGGGGGGATATCAAATTCTGTAGTACCAGTTCATTTCTGTCATACACAGAATCACACACAGAATTTCTAGGTTGGAAGAGACCTCAAGATCATCGAGTCCAACCTCTGACCTAACGCTAACAGTTCCCACTAAACCATATCCCTAAGCTCTACATCTAAATGTCTTTTAAAGACTTCCAGGGATGGTGACTCCACCACTTCCCTGGGCAGCCTGTTCCAATGTCTAACAACCCTTTTGGTAAAGAAGTTCTTCCTAAATGCAGCACCTTCATGCAGCACCTTCATGCAGCACCTCAAGGCACTCAGCTACATTCCTTAGGTCAAGAGCCAAAGACAAGTACTGAAGATCCAGATATGGCAATGTTTATTAACTGGCTTTGCAGTGTGTCTGCATGCAATAACCCATTCTACAAACCTCTACTGGTTCAATACTTGTGGGGGCTTTATAGTCAGTACATTACAGTATAGTATGACTGACTATAGCTATGTTACAGTTGGTTCTTTTACATATGCAGGTTTTAATGGAATTCAGTAACAGCCTGTATATGAAACTTAAAAGCCCTTATTAGGGAAGTTTACAACCCAGAAGTTGAGCATCAAGACGGTGACTGTAGGGAGACACTCAACAGCATTGATATTGACTAGGAATCTACTGCTACTTCTGGTAAAGAAAGAACAAATAACCCATCAGGCAGAGTGTGATGTCACGAGATTGTCCTAAAATCCAGCTAACTTACAAAATTTTCAGAAGTTAAATATTTGCAGTGGTCTAAAGTAGAAGCAGGCATGGAAAAAGAAAGATTCTGCCTTGTGTCTTGCACCTTCTCAGAGGCACCTGGCAGCAGCATAGAGGAGCTCTAACACTTTTATAAATCTGGCACTTTAGCCAGATAATTTATAGTCATTACAGTCAATATGTGTTTCAAAAACCCAAGAAAAGAATAGGATGGGGTTATTCCTGGCTAGTGTTTGGAAAGATGAAAAAGAAATAACAGGAAGATGTTTCACAGCTTTTTCAGAACCACAACTCAAAGGAATCATTATAAAGTGAAGTAAAGGCCAGTGTCGCCGCCTTGCACAGAAGGATCTAAAAAGTTTTTGTATTTTCTATCTCTGATTTCATTACTCCTAATAACTCGTTTCCTGATGGAAGGTAAAGAGGCACCTGAAATATAGATTTGAGTCCTTTTAGTTAAACCTTTATCCCTTTGTCATAGCGGGTTTTTTTCTTCTGTAGTTCCATTCATCTGCTCTACTGGAACTTTCAGTCGCACGGTGTTAAAATATGGCTGTTCTAAGCTAATATGCATTAACTTTTTAAAACCTGTTTTATACATAACCTATTGTATTAATATAAAACGTTAAGGCCATTTTTTCATTTCCTGGGAATGGCCCATTACATTGTGAGCAATCTACTCTTGCTTTTTTAGAAAAGACTTTGAACTCAATACAAAAGGAAAATATAATCATGTACAACTATAAAGACCGCTTTTTTCCCTTTTGTGCAGTGTAACAGAGGTGGATGAGTAGCATGGTAATGAAGAGATGGACCGTCTTTATTAGCACACTCGGTGAAAGGGTTCTTTTCAGAACTTCAACTTTTCTTATCTTCTTAGTTTTCATGACGTCTGTTCGGACTCTTTCCTTTTCTTGACTTTCTTTTAAATACGTCTAACAGACTGGCAAAGCCAAGCCAGTTCATCCTTCTTTCCAAAGAACGCTAGATACAAAGTCTAGTGGTTTAGATGCTTCCATAAAAGTTTTTCATATATTTAGTGTAGTATTGCTGTATTGCTGTTTGCATTCTTAGGATCTAGTCACGTGTATATCTCATAGTCATTCTTCAATTCCTCTAAAAACAAACACAACTAAACACTTGCTATGATGTTTTTATACTATAGTTAAAGGAGACTAATGAGATAGGAAGTTTCTTTGAGTTACAAAATAGAACTAGAAATACCACTTAACCCTCTAACCTAGAAATTGGTTAATGCAGTAGATTTGTGGAGGACTATTTGATGATCTCTCGCCCTCTTCTACAATGTGCTCCACAACCCTTTTTGATATTTCTCTGCTCCTCCTCCATGCTCCCTATTTTCTGGTGATCCTCCCACCCCTTCTGCTTCAGTATTCTTTGCTATATAGGCAGTTCACTTTTAATCTGGCTCAAGTTAAAGAATTCTAATACACTAAAACGAAATGGCCATGCGATTGAAAAAAAATCACTCCAGGCAGTGGAACAAATGAAAACTACCTTCCCTACTGCCATAGTGGTGCAGGGAGAACTATCCCATCATCACTGTGTTGAGCTCTAAGGAAGGAACCTCAAGAAAACCAACAGAGAAACAGGAAGCATTACTTATCTGAGGCTAGAAAATTGGAATCTTAGTTTGTTTACTGGTATTTACTTATATTATTATAAAGAATATAACAGATATATAGTATATGCAATTAGACATCTGAGAAGAACCACTATTGTTGCATTACTCAAGAGTGGAATATTCATCCCAGAAGTGTTGCTGTTCAGCATGTGCAGCTTCAGTGCACTAAGCTATTTATAGATCTTGATCTTGAAACAATATGGCTTCTATACAAGGACTACAGAGCAAAATTAAAGAGTAAAAAAGAAACAAATTGTGTAGGTGGAAGAGGCTGAAGGGCACAAATAATGTCATAGCAAAGTTGATTCCAATTTGATATTATGTCATGGGCATCACAAAATAATGAAAACAATTACTTTTTTTAAAATAGGTGATGTATTCCAAAGAAACCATCTAACTGCTTTGTAAAAGTTTTCCAAGGCACCTATCACTGCTGTTTGAAAACATCATGAAAAGATGAATTAAGACTTATGCTGTAATGGGTACAAAAAAAATTAAAAAAGAAAGAAAATTAGTAGAAGTGTGAATCAGCATGGGTTGTCTTGGTATGAGTCATCTAGAACCTGCTTTGAGCAGGGGCCTGGACTAGACAATCTCCAGAGGTCCCTTCCAACCCCAGTGATTCTGTGAACCATAATTTTGTTCTGAATCAAAGGTCATATAGTCTTTAAATTTGACCTTTTACAGGAATTTACCCAGAACAAACAACTTCAAACTTAAGAGTGTGTATGTAAATATATATTTCAGCAATAGCATTACCAACCCAGGGAATGATTCCCTGAAAACTGACATCAATTGCCCACTTACCAAATTGACTAATACAAGGTGATCGACACAGATACATACGAATTCTATCTCTGCATATGGAAATCTCCTATCATCACTGGCAGTAAGTCAGTTTTATCTTTCATCAAAAGATCAGTTAAGAGCTGGTTGTTGTTAAATTAACTGTCTAGCAGGGGATTAAATTAGTGTATCTTACTAGTATACAAAACATTAAACTAGATGAGATAAATGACAGACAATTAAAACCGTCTTAGTTTTGTTTTTAGTTTTAACTCATAACGGTTATTATAATCTGCTTTTTGTAATATGGATTTGTTTTCAGGATGAAAAATACTTCTCCAAAAGAAATTGATTAACTATAAAGCAGACATCTGTGCCAAGTCGTATCAATTTTTTTAGGTCATCTTCACGGTTTAAAGTGCTCCTTTGATATAAGCACTACCTGTATTAAAAATAGTCTTTTCCCTGGATTTTTTTTTTTTTTTTGGAAAATATTTGTTCTTGGAAATACACCATGTTATGATTTTTTAGCCATTTGAATTCAGCACACGTAACTAGAAGTAGTTTATATTTCCTTCAGAGGGTTCAGCTATATCTGACTGGTCAGAGAAGTAAAACTATTCTACACCTAATAATGGTCTAGAAATAACAGGCTGTAACTTGTGCACAAATAGCATGTGTGTTCACAGTGGTGTAACAAGTCCTGACATGCAGTTATTTCAAACTGCCTACAAGATGCATAAAATCATTTTTTATTGGCCCTCAGTCGTCACTCTATTCTTATTACTTAGGCATAAGAAGTACATTACTGTGTTGAAGGGATTCTCTTTTTGTTACAAAGGCCTGCCTGTTGTAAATCTTTTCAGGTCATTTGAAGACTCTTGAATCCACTTTATTATTTTGACAAGATCATTTTCATTTCATTTAAAAATGAATATATGTATTTAGGCTGTTTTTTACTAAATTCGAGATTACCAGTCTCTCATTAAGATGCAGCAGGTGTGTTGATGAAGAGTTATGCAGAAGGTAAAGAAAAACCTTGTGAATTCTCTGTGTAAATCCCCTGTTGCCATCAAAGGGTTGTCATTCTCAGACTGCAGCCCGTGCCAAACAGGCATCAACCTTTTTTGTCAATATTTCATTTGGTAGAATAAAGGCATAAAAGCAGTTAGCATCACCTCCCCAAAGGCTATAGTATATTTTCTGAGGGTTCAATTTAATGAAAAGTTTCTCAGCCTTACTGTATTTTTTACTTGGTCAAGTGGTAAGAATTCCTCTGTATAGAAATGAATTTGAAACTTGCAGTTGAATAAGTGTTGCAACCATCAGAATATTGATATATTTTGTTATGTATGAAAACAGTCTTGATTTTGTCTTTTGATCTGGCAAATTAAGCCTGTAGTAGATAATTACTATACAAGTCAATATGCTGCGTGTTAGATCTATTCACTTACATTTAAAACCATTAAGTCTGTCAGTTGAGATGAACTTCAGTAAGAGCTGTTCTGGCCTAGGCAGCACATTGGGTCAACACAGTTAAGGCATATTGGTTTCTGTGGCATGCAGCCAGCTTCATATCCATCTGCCTTTTGCTCCTTATAGTAAGCTTTGCTAACCCAATAAGAAAGCTCCACATACTTTATACTAGTCTAAGCAAGACCTATGACGAGTACTCTGAATATTCAGAAGGTAAGGTGCCTGAAAAGAAAGCATATGGGCACATTCCTTTTGCTCAGAAGCTTCTGGGAATATGCAATTCACACCCTACAAAACATTTAGCCTTGCCACACCCATTGTAAGACTGGGATACCCGCTCTAGCAACAGTAGAGATAAAATATGGTATGATCTTTCACAAAATCACTTTAGTCATCACATTTTTATAGTGTCTATCTTTGTAACCTTATGTACTTCCAGTTACTTGCCAGACAAAAATTGATCTCCCTAACAAAGCACAATGCATGCGGACTTTCTGTATTTTAACTTGTATAGCTAAGATGTAAATCTTTCCTGTGTCTTCAATGCAATAAAAGCATTCAGTCTGTGTTCAAACCCTGTGACATGGCTGAGTGCAGCAGTCAGTTCTTACTTCACATGCTTCCTAGCTCTTGCCTACATTACTGCATTAGCCCTTTCTTGCTAGCCTGAGAGAAGATGGTGATGGTACAGCAACTAACCCTTAAACAGAAACAGCAATTCAGATTATGGCTAAACAGACCAAATCAAGCTTCCACAAGATACTGTACTTTGCCTACACAGATGACTCACCACCATCCAAACAATGCCTCAGCCATTGGCACCACATCGGCGCTTTCTGAAGGCACCAGACCCCAGTGCCCAGATTCTGGACTTACAGGTTTGAGAGACCCCATGACAGTAAGTTCTCATCAGCTGGTGAACATACCCTAAGTATTACCTGTACGCTGTCCAGTTAACCAGGCTTATGCAGCAGATCTGTTTAGCTAAGTTGCTCATGCACACATACTTTAATTTTTCTTTCCCTCAGAAACAATACATTTAAATTTTGAACAACTACTCTCAAAAAAACGCGTAAAGTAAGAAAACGGATCAAATACAAAGCACATTGTGTGAATGTCCAAATGAGAAGGGCTGAAAAGTCTGTGCCTGCATTGCCCTGCAAAGATTAGCAAACAGGTAATGTAGACATATAAAAAGCAGCTTTGTTACTTTCAATTACTAGTTCTCAGAGTCCAAGAGCAGAGCAGAGATGAAACAGAACCATCATATATTAAAAAACCCTATGTTTATAACTCCTGAAATATATTTTAGATGCAATGTATACATAAATTGAAACATTCACTAGTATGAGGTATCTGGAAAACCATCAGATTAGCAGAACTGAACAAAAGAATGATTAATTTTTAATGGATTATAAGAACAGCCACAAATCCCATGGACTAGGTAAAAGCAGATGGCAATATAAATTAGCTGACTGGGCCATAAATGAAAAAAACACCTATTATAAGGTACCTTGTTATTGTCCTATATAAAGTTTCCTTGTATTTTCTCTGAAAAACCTAGTACTTGCCACTGTCATTGGCTGAATGACGGACTGGACAAAGCAGTGATTTGATAAAGAGTGACAAATGAAACATTTCTGTTCCAGAAGAATCACTAAACAAGCTAATTCCTGCATGCTATTTTAGCATTTTCCTCTGAAACTACTGACAAAGGGTATTCCTTCTGGCAAATTTCTGTTTACTTATTGTTTAGATTTCAAGAACATAAAAAGAGATGGAGTGACTGTTTTTCTCTTCAACCACAAACAGGGACTCTCATGGACCACAAGTGTAAATGGCTACTATCCAGCCTAGTTCTGGCTTTGTGACATTCCGGTAACGCTACATAGCCTTCCAATAATTCCTGAAAGAAATGGCCCATCCTGGAGGGCTGTTTGATACACATGGAGGGCATGGGCGGAAGAAGAAATGATTCAGACTAAATTGCACAGATAGCTGAACTGTAGCACCTCATGTCTTTTTGTCGCTGAGAAAGATTTTTCTGACAGTGATTTGTTTAACTTTCTTTATCTCAGTTATAGTGGTAAGTATCCAAATATGGAAATGAGGTTAAATTTGGCTCAGCTTCTGAAAATTTGAGTTCACATTTATGCTTTAAAGCCTTCCTGGGAAATATGCTGCTTCAACTGTATATCCACAATGAAGGCAAAAGAGCATTTTAGAATCTAGTGAAAGATAAAGCTGCTGGCTGAAGGATGACAGGCTGCTATAGTAGTGGGGTTTTGTACTAAGCATGTTCTGTAAAGTAGTCTGATCACAGCATTTTAAATAAATTCAGAAATATTTCATTTGAAATATAAGCTTAGGTAAGCCATGGATTTAATCATTATACCAATAGGATTTTGCAACTAATTTGGATTTTAATTTTTAGCCAAATATAATACTATTCTATGAACTTACATTTCACACAGATTGCCACAGACACTTGCAATAAACTGACTTACACCTCCTTGCTTACACACAATAAATAAACCACTTGCTTATTTTTGTGGAGAATCTCTGCAATCTTTATATAATGTTGATCAGCAGCAAGATATTAAAAAACAACAACAACAACAAAACAAACAAAAAAACAAACAAACAAAAACAACAGAGAAATTGAATATGATCTATTTTTCTTTTCTTTCTTAAACCTTATTCAAGGATTCAAGTCCATGCAGGGCAATTGTAAAGCCTGGACAAATGTGCTGAAGTTAATGCTTTTTTTTATATTGTTTACTGCAGACGATAGTACATTAGACATATAATGGTACCTTTGGTTCTTTTTAGCCATGCGGTTTGTCCAGTATTTTTTGTCCATTTCTGTCTATTATTTTTGTCCATTCCAATTGTTGGACCACAAATTAACATGAGCCTGGATGCTCAGCTTGAAGTTTTAGAACACCAGAGTTTTAGAGGGACAGAAATCCTGTTCTCACTGCTGATTTTATATATAAATGTACTGCATCACACAGATAAACTGGAAGTTACTAGTACAGTTTTTGCTTACTGGTATGTTGACTCTTAACTAATCCTGGACTGACTTAATTACTAACTAATTTAATGAGGAAATTGGGCAATAATTTATTAAGAAAGAAAACATTTTTGTTACTGCTGCTTCTTGTAAAGAACAACAGAAAACACATGGCTATCAAAACAGTTTGGTGTGTTAGTTTGATAGCCTAGATCTGCTCATATGTAAGCGGTGCTCTGAGTGGGAAGAGAAGTTAAACCTGGTGTAGTTAGTACTTGGAGTTCCTGCTTTCTTTTATACACCCACACAACTGGAAATATTCCATAACTTTAAAAGCAAATCTGAGGTCAAGAAAAAGTCAGTTTTATTACTATTATGTTCCGCTTCCAACAGTTCTATATCATCATTGTTTGCTTTAAAATTGTATTCTTGTGGGGGGCAAGTACTGTTTTTGTTTTTTTTCATTGTTGTTCACTTTGTGGATCAAGCTTAGTAAGTCTAGAGGTGAGGGAAAAGCCTAGAGAAGGGATAAAAAAAAAAAAGAACAGGGAAGGAAAATGGAAATAGCTATGGGCCATGTTGACAGCATGAAACTACTAGTGGCCAACAGTTTGGACACATACTGTAAATAAATGAAGTAGTAGCACAATCAGTACAAAAATCCATATAAGGCAACTGTAATTAAGACATTAAACCATAAACACAATATTTGATCCAATTTTCAAGCACTAAATTATTTATTTCATAATAGAATAGTATTTACTTGTTAAATACGTATATTACTATGTTATATAAAAACAACCTGAAAGGATGCAAATTTCAGTAATGTGGCCTATTGCTGTTCCAAGGCAGATCCAAAAGATCCATTTGAAAAACCTTGCATGTGAGTGATTAAACAAAAAAGAGATTATCAGAAACAGATGCCTAAAATGTGCAAAACCTTGTGCTGAAAGGAAACTAATACAAATTGAATACGAACAGAACCAGAATCTGTCCTTTCAGACACTGTACACTCAGGAAATTTCACAACTTACCAGACGGTTCACGTCTTGGCATGACATGATTCCTCTCAATGAATCATGGAATTGTAGGTCTGGAAAAAAAATCCAGAAGTAACCTAACCTATCCTTCTTCTGTGTAGTAGGATCAGTTTTATTTCTATAAATCCTGATAGAGATTTACTTTATTTCTTCCTAAATTAATTTGATTACTGACAACCCACAATCTCCCAAGACAATCTATTCCAGTCTTTCAGTATATGTACTATCAGATTTTTTCCCCTTAATGTCTAATTTTAAACTTTGTTCAAGTTTATTATTTATTGCCTTATGTAAAGTAAACAGGGAAAACACATACTATTATTCTCCTCTTCGGAATGGCCTGTATATCTCTGAAGACTGTTATTATGACTCCCTAGTCCTTTCACACTGAAACCTTTCTGAAATACAGTACTCAAAATCAGACACTGTGCTTCAGCTGTGGCCTAAGCAACATATAGAAGAGCAGAAGGATTGCTTCTTGTGCCCTGCAGCTTATTCTCCTGTTTACATATCTCACAGTCATGTTGCATTTTTTTTTCCTTGCTTGAAAGCTTTTCTTTTCTTTTCTTTTCTTTTCTTTTCTTTTCTTTTCTTTTCTTTTCTTTTCTTTTCTTTTCTTTTCTTTTCTTTTCTTTTCTTTTCTTTTCTTTTCTTTTCTTTTCTTTTCTTTTCTTTTCTTTTCTTTTCTTTTCTTTTCTTTTCTTTTCTGTTTTGCCACAGCACTCAGATGTAGAAAGATTTCTGCTAATGCAGGCTCGATATTGTACATTCCCAGGACAAATGTCAGTTATTTTTAAAATATGTCAAAAACAAATTCTGACTCTAAATTTAACCTTCTACATACTGATTGTGAGCAGTACTACACGGCTTGCCAAAGATTCCAGCTGTTTTTTTTTTTTTTTTTTTTTTTTTTTTTTTGTCATTTTCCAAGCAATACATACACATAAAATGTTCTGATCTGGCAGCCAGAGCCTGAATGTTAATATGTAGAACAAAGCGTTTTAGATATATATTTATCGTAAATAACTGTGTGCAGGCAAATATTTATGTACATTCACATAGGCTTCTGCGTGGGTACACATACACAGAAACACATTATGGTGTATTCCATCTTGCTGGAAAACAGAACATTGCAAATTGCAGAACTGTAAGAAAAGCAGAATGGATACAAAAGTGCAGGAGCATGGCTGGTCTGCCTTTTGCAATCCTGCTTAGGGGCCATTTTCCATTTGTTTTGGTGGAATCTGCTCGGTGCCTTTTAAGCAGCAGGAAATCAACACTACATATTTTGTTTAGCTAGAAATAAACCTGAATTTTAAAGTCTTCAAACTCTAACCCCTTAGTTGGATGGTTCTAAAAATACTTGACTTAGTGCCATTTGCATATGGGTCCACATTATTTTTCTTTGTATAACTGGAAAAGTTTTTAAGAATGTTTTTATATCGTGTTTTCTTGAAAATTTCACTTTACCTGTATCTCAGAAGAAAAAAGTACTGCTTCATTTATAAATACCATGAATTGTTACTGATTTTCAGATTATGAAGTGGTGGTTATAACATAAAGTTATTTAAATGTACCCTTTTCATTTGAATATGAAGGGGATGGATGTGGCTTAAAGGCTGGTCCAGTCTCAAAGAGAACTGTATCACAGGCAGCTGAGTCTTATTCATATCTTCCTAAATTTCATGGAAAAATGCTCTATATTTACACAGAGACTTATAAATTTCTATATTGCATATATAGATATTACTATCTACATGAGCCTTTTAAAATTAATGGGACTCCACAGAGACCATACCCGCTTGGAATCGATTGCTGTAGTAGATCTGTCTATCTAAAACATACCCTTCCACTAGGTGCTACAAAGGTAGGTGTTATTTTTCTCCAAGGATCTCCCAAAAAAATCTCTGTATGCACAACTTCTGACACAGCAGTACCCATTTGTGATCAACTAATCACATGCTACTTTGCAGTGTCAAATATTTTTTACATTTGACATATTCTCAAGTATTTCTGGAAGCACAGAATTGGGTAGCAGTATGGTTTAGGCCTTCAGTAGTGACCTGGAGCTAAATGATAGGAATGCATTAATTTAAAAGAAATCCAGATAACTGCTTATGACAGTGTTCTTCCAGGATGGCAATCAAAGAAGACTTCAAGAGGGTTTAGAAATCTGTTAGGTTTGTCTGCTGCGAAACTTGGCTGCTCATTCTCTCTTTTGTACTTCTTGTTCTGAGTAATGTGTTCATTTCTAGTCATGTAAAAACAACTCCCCTTGTATATTTCCACAAGATCAGTGCAGATGCATTCTTATAGTTCAGTGCAGTTTGTTTGACAATCTGTTGAAAATGTAATTGCTGAATCATCACTGCCTATTCATTGTGAGTAAAACCCTCTTACCTTTTGAACAACATGACTCATTTTGAAGGGCACAAAAGGTTTTTCTTATTGTTATAGCTTCTTGGCCTAAATGGTTATCCAGAGTCTGAGATTCTGTGGACTGTTTCTAATGGAATGATAATGATAAGATCAGGGGATCTCTTTAGAGAGCTGCATCGAAGAATGCAAGAAGATCTGATTTTGTGCTTATAAGAGGATCGGAACAAGAAGCAAATTCTTTTGCCTGTAACTTCACCAGGCTTCAGCACAAAATGTATGGATTTTTTTCTAGCAACCATTCTGTCAGTGATATTTGAGGCTGTATTTCATGTTTTCTTAGTCTTTTTCACCTGCTTTTTGTGTTTCTCTTGTTCTTCCCCTATACATAGGTAGATAGGTATTTGCAGAAATCACTTCTTCCCAGTGTGCTTAAATTCACTGCTGTCTCACATGTACCTTTGAGTGATTACACATGCTTGCACTGTGAATTGAAGTTTCTTACTTTAATTTTATCTACAAGGCATTTCTTTCAAAAGCCTGATTTAACTTAGCCCATCTATTTATTATTATTATGTCGTAGGTTGGAAGAAAAGAACATGGCTCCTTTAAGTATCATCTGGATCACTAGCTCAAATTTAACATTACAAGAATTAATTTTCTTTTCCTTCTGTTTCAGATGTTCTGCCTTCTCACTCTGTCCAGACCAGCAACCTTCCTATCACATCAGATTCTCTTTTTGTCCTATATCCAGGTTACAGATTTGTCTGACAAGTCTACAAGTTGCCCCTTCTCAGACCCTAACTGCTGCATCTCTTTAATCCTTTACAAGATTAACTTTTGAAAGCATATCAGTTCTGGACTCCTGAAGAAAGCAGAAAAATTATGCTGCCATAGGACTGCTGAAGTTACATGACCAGGAAGGTTCATGTCAGACCAAACATTAGATACTAATTCTTGCAAAATGAAAGAGGTTGTGTAGATCTGACTGGTCAAGCTCTCTGCTTTATTATCTTTTCTGGTTGATTCTATTGGAATCAACCAGATGATCTGTGCATTAGCCTAGGTGTTTTACTGTCATACTGCTTGCGATTGAGTACATATACAAAGTTTTCAAATGCTTGTTTGTTATCCTGAGATAAGAAACCACCTTTTGTGTCCTGAGCTCTTTGAGTGAACCCATGAAAGTCCTGAGAGCCAACTTCCAAGCAGTTTTCCTCCATCTCCCACCTCCATCACCTACCTCTCTCAGTTTTTTTCCCTCCTTTTTTTGCTTTCACCACTACTCACCTATTCTATTTTCCTTCTTCTCTTTTCCCTCTGCTTAGGTATCAGCTCAGTTGGAAAGAAATACCTTAAATAACTCTGCCTGTGATCTGGCCCTATCTCCTCCCCAAGTCCCCACTAAGCTTTAATTACTGTCACAGTCTCTGGCCCTGTGATTAAATAATCTGTAAAGCATCCAAAGCATCCCTTGCTCTTTTCCTTACCCTGTTTCATACAACTCTCACTAGCATTTGTGTGCTTCAATCCTCAGCTGCACTCATTCTTTGTGAGCCTTCATTTCACTTACTAGAAGACAGAAAGGTGGTCTAAAGAGGACCAAATTTGGATACCCTTGCTTTTATTCCCTGGTGGGCTGGGAGGCTAGGACTTGACTGTGGGAATCACAAAGTAGAAAAATACACAGTACTTGTATTGCAAGATGAGACAGTTTGGCCAGACAGTGGCGGTTTCCTCTCGTTTCTGGCCATGACTCAGACTAAGCCAGAATTGCAGAATATGTGATGGAAATTGCAAATTGGATGGCTACAGGCCAGTTAAATCAGTAACTTGGTCAGTGAGGATGCCCCACCTGCCTAAGGCAGATGATCTATTCTTTACAAGGGCCTTCTGTGTTTTGTACGATAACGAGAATCAGTCAGAACCAGAAAAAAATAATATACATGCTTTTCCAAATGGCCCCAACCACCTTCCTGGATCCTGCTGGTCAGTGTTAGCTACTACTTTTCAGACTGAAAAAAAAAAAATGTTATTTTGGAGCAAACTGATGGTGAAAACATATAAAACTTTGCAGATTGCTGTTTTTTTCCTTATATCACCAGTAGAGCAGCCTGTAATTCTATCACAGGTAAATCCTATTGTCAGTGGGATTTTCACCTGAGGAAGGATTTTGTAATAGCGGTTTTGCAAGGCACATTTGTAGCAAACAAGTGCTGACCATTCCTCCTCTCTACTGCAGGGTAATTGTGTTACAGTGAAAGGCTTTTAACTAGAAATCTGACTGAATTGCTCAACCCCCCCAGGAGACATTCCTGAAACATGAATTTCAGTTTGGCATGCTGAACACACTGTTCCCGCAGCTGCTGCTATTGCTGACCAGATCCTCTGTAGGAGGAGAGCACTTTAAGGAAGTAGTGGCAAGGCAAGCCTGAGAGGGTGTGGGAGAGAATGGTGCAGCTTTGGAAGCTGAGTAGCATTGATTAAAAGCTTCAGCACAGAGTAAAGAAGTGCTATAAGACAGCAATTTTATACACACAACACCCATCTATCTAATAAGAGTTACTGACTGTTGTTCTGCTGTCTACAACTTTCGAACTGCAACACTCTTCTGTTATAATCAGAATAACAGAATAAAAATGGATGCACATTTTGATTTTTCAGGTTCATTTAAAAAACAAAACCAGTTAAGTTCCCTTTTGTACTGTACTACTTAGAGTGATGATCAAGTGTGCATCAAATATTGCCTTTTCTCAGCAGTTCATACATTTGCTTAATGAACATAATCATGAAAAGATTCTTATTATGGAGTAGCTGTCATAATTTTGATTTATTCCTATGGAAGCATGGTGTTGGCACTAAGCTCCTGGAACTTTTTCCTTTTCATCTTGATCGCTTTCCCAAAAGAAATGAAAAGGCCCTGTTGCATTTCTAATATTCTTCTTGAAAATAATGCAGAAATGTACTTCAAATAATATTATTCTTTTACACTAAATGGTTGACTGCGTAAGGAAACAACATAACACTCAGAGAGTCTTTCTAACAGCTCTTCGTCTGATGTCAATTACTAAATTTCCTTTGTTCTTTCCCAAACTGAATTTACACTTCAGAAATTAGCATTTTAAATGCTGTCAGCTCAAGCTGTGAAGTCCTGTGCTATTTGGAACCCTCTTCTCCTTGCCTGGGTTGACCACCTTCTGAGCAAGGAACCAGTCCTAGCACACAGCTCTTTAGATAACAAAACATGACAAACTCAGAACAGTGTTTCACTTTCTAATTCTATCATTTGTGTACCAGCATGTCTGTGTGATTAATCTTTTTGTCTGTTCCGGAAGAGGTAGGTGCAAACCTAAACAAACCAATGGGAGACAGCAGACATAATAAAATGACTCATCTTTCTTTGGTCAGTGGACTGAGATGAAAAACAAAGGTTTCTGAACCCCTATGATACACACAGCCAATATCCTCCTCTTCTGAGGGTATTTCAAAGAAAAGTAATGCGTGGGAAAATTCCTAGAACTGTTGAACAGCATCTTTGACACAATCAACTATAAGGGCACTCAGGGCTGAATATTGTTCAGTCGAGCAAAACATTCTAAATCCCAGGATTTTAATGTTGTGCTGATTGATAAATGGATGTGCAGGGGCAGTTTCACAGCACTTACCCATCATTGCAAGGTCACGAAGTCCTGCAGGGCATGGCCATAGGAAGGTAGGTGTCCCAACAAGCTGAAAGAGAAAATGAGCAAAATGACAGTTTCAAACTGGAGTCCACAACAAAAGTAATCGAAATACAGAATAATAAAGAATTGGGTAATGGAACCAGGGGCATGGGAAATACTTTGAAGGAAATAAATATATTTTTATGGCTAGACTAGGATCAAGTGAGATTGCTATAGCTTTTGGGGGCTGTTAAAAATATAATGGGCTTTGCTTTGGTGCTGCAACTCAGAGAGTACTCCCATGCATCATACTTGCAAAGTAGCATAAATGTGTTTACATATGCATGTAGTCTTTTAAGGCATTTTTATTTCATCATTTCCTCTGAGAATAAAATCATGATTTGCTGTTTATTTTAAAAGATTCTTGAAGACAAAAGTGTAGGTCCTATGAAAAGCTCCTTTTGTCCATTCAGATTTGGACTGTTTCAGTTTTGGATGGTAATAAACAACCATCATTACTGGGGTGCTGTATGTGATCTCAAGGTGTGCATTGTAACTGCATCTTCATTCAACTCAAGTCTGAAACTAGAACAGTTTCTCCTCTGAGCTCTAGCTTTCGTGAGCAGGAAGCCCTTCGTCTGTGGGCCAAAAAGTAGCATGAAGTGCTCCAAACAAATCTCAAATCTGGATGATGGGGACTCAGGCCATGTGAACTGTTGCTGGATATACCTGCCAGGTGCTGTATTTTCAGAGACCTTGTAGGGGATGAAGTTATATGTCAACATGGTAATAGCTTCAGAATAAAAAAAAAATTCTCTCTTTAGGGCTTAACACATAAAAGACAATTGGCTTTAGAAGCTGGATTTTGAAAAGAAATATGAACTTTTGAAACTCTTTATTGATTGGTCTGATAGATGAGAGAAACTGAAAACTGTCTTTTTCCATCTGCCTTGCTCTTTTTTAAAACAGGCTCAGGATATCAAGCACCCAGGTTCTGGGCTCTATCAGGAAATCTGCCAGATCTCACATGTTCCTGCTGTTTTCCAGCCTACTAGGAGTGCAGCCTCCTTTTCTCAAGCCTGTTGAACGTACAGGCTGCAGGGACACAAAAAACATCCTGGATGAGGGGATTACTGTTAGCCCAAATGTGGCTCTAGGTTGAGGTAGGAAGAAGAACTTTTATTGGCCTGAAAACAAATCTCTAAAAAGCTGCTGGACCGCAACCAAGGGGGAGGAGGACAGCTTGAGGAGAACACTAGGCTTATAATTCATTTATTTCTCATTTGCACCGTTTGCAATTCTGAAAGCTCCTTGTCTTCTTGTCAGGTTGCTCTCCAAGCTCAGCCAAGAAGCAGCCTATTTACTTTGCTTTTGTTGAAGCTCTTTTTGCCTATGGTAACATTTAGGGAGACGTCAGCTTGTAACAGTAACTGTCTTCAGTGATCATTGTCTTTTGTACCTGTCATACAGAGGTCCAATGGCATGGATAAAAGGAGATTAGAAAGGAGTTGTCCTCCCACATGTAAAAACAATCAACCAAACTAACAAAAAAACACAACCAAACAACAACAACAACACAACCAAACCAACCTGTAAATGGGAAATCTTATACCAATATCCTGTGTGTACACCACACAAATGTGATTAGTGCATATCAAGGGAAAGGCCTGTGTAAGGTTAATTACTATGCGTCATGCATTATTTCCAAAAGAGAACAGAATAGCTGGACAAGGCTGGGGCTCTCGCTGAGCTAATCAAAATACATGTAGGTCAGCTCTAATGCTGGAAGGTTGCTCCCAGGACCCAAGCTAGATCAGGTGTCTCATTCTGTTGCCTACTCTCTTAAAGAACTATTTAAAATATTGAATAGTTACTACCATTGGTTAAAAAGGTATTAAAAAGAAAAAGTGTTATTTTTCAGTGAAACTCAAAATGGTACCTTTTTAATGACTGTACCAAAATATGAAAACATAAAGAAGTGCTTTAGATGGCCAAAGCAGATATTTCTCTTGATGATTTAAAAATTTAGTTATTTTTTGAAATCTGAAACTGATAAAAATTGATACAGAAATTCAAACTCCATAATTGATCCAAGAAGATTCATAATGGCAAATGAAGGATTTACTTCAACATTTTCTGAGTTCATTCTGTACACTGGCAATTTGGGAAAAAAGATGCAATATTCTTCACACATTAAAGTAATGACAAAGACATTGTCTTTGCTTTCAGAGTACTCCATGTATTCTTAAAAGATGGTGATATACAGCCACATGTGCAGGAATGCTTCTTTTTCACTTGAGAATCTTATCTGTTTCCATTTGGAAAAAAAAAAAAAAAAGAAAGAAAAAAAAACATCTACCACAGCCCTTTACAATTAAGCAGCAGCTGCATGTGATACATTTTCAGTATGAAAAATACAAGATCTTTTTCCACATTACAGCTAACTTGATGTCACATCAGTGAAAAGCAAAACTGACCCCTTTTCTTGTTTTAATGGCCTTTTGCTCTGTTTAGATTTAAGGTGCTATTACAGAAAACACCTAAGAGGTACGACCCTCCAGAATTCCCATCATGTTGACATTACAAAGTTATCTAACTTTGACCTTGCACATCTTTCAAGGCAGAAACTCACACAGCTGGTAACTTGATCTCTGCCTGAAATTCCGGACTCCTAAGGCAGTATCAGGTGCTGCCTGTCCTTTTTTTCAATGGTATCATGAACTCATGATACTCTTTATAAACCCACCGATGACTTAGTGGCTTGAAAAGTACGTTTCATTGTAGATTGCTTCTTTGTCCAGAGACATAGGCTGCAATACTGTTGCAGACTGTGGAAATGTATGACTCATGGGATAATTAACATGGCATTCTCAGGAAAGAGCACTATAGATCACCTAGATCTCTTCATAGGTGAGAGGTTTAGAGAAATTTTGACTCCTCAATAAATTCCTACACATTGTATTTGTATAAACCAGTACAGATACAATCCTGACTTTGAGAAAAGTTGCTTCCTGCATAATGCTAGATGCTCTGTGGTAATTTCTTGCTCTTGACTGTGCTGAGTAGCAGCTCTGCTACTTTCTTTCATTCACTGAGACCAAGAGCAGGGAATTAGCAGGGAACAGAATTAGCAGGGATGGTAAAACAGCAGGACAAACATTTTGCATAACATAATGGCTTTAAGTCACTAAAGACGCCTGTAGAAATTCATGTTGCCAGTGCTACTACATTGTTGGGAAGAAGTCTTTTTGACTTGGTTCAAGTGATGAGTTACTGAGTTAGGCACAGATACTGGTATTACTGGGAAAGTGGTGTTGCTTGTGAATCTGCCCTTCCAAATCTCTCAGTAAAAAGTCCCATTCAGTTTTATATATATATATATATACATATATATATATATAAAGTAATTGCAAAGCATTTCTTTAATTTATTCCTTATCTTGTTCTCCACGTGAAGCTATTTTGAGTTTATGGACTCAGCATTATTAACCACTTCTACTAATTTTTGTGGTGGAGATGATTCAGTTTCAGATTGGCTCTTTTAATTTTGGTATATAACATATTGCAGATCAGTGAAATAAAGCAGACCAAGTAAATCTAGACATTTAAGGTGGTGGGTGAGGGGGAGGCAGACATCGGGTAAATCGTGTTTCCGAGTCATGAATAACTGAAGTAGTGTTTCTGCGTTGCTTGGTGACAGTTTCTGTTTAGTTGGCAGTGGAGTTCACTGAAAATATTTTAGCTTCTGCTCCTGACAGCTACAAACGTGCGTTCTCATGTAATCTTATAAACTCAAATGCTGTTAAATGCATGCCCAATATACCTCTTCAAAAGTGAACAACAGATAGCATTGCCAAATTGCAGAGGCAACACTGAACAACGCAGTCATATTCAGCTAATTACAAGAAGTTCACACTGGTTGGTCTATTTCTTCCTCTGTTAACACTCCGCTCTGCCACATGCAGAACAAAGCTCAAGAGCAAACACGAACAATTTGCTCGTCTGGTTGGCAGAAGTCAGGCGGTACTAATGGCCTCAGGAGACCAGTGTTGACTTTACGCCAATTCTAAATCTCTGCTCAAGCCACTCTCCAGTTCACAAAAAAAGCTACTTTTCCTTCCAGCCTCACTGATAAGGGCAACATGCAGAAGCCTGGTTTATGACTAATGTTTACCAAGTGTTACAAGGCTTGAGCTGAGGGAAATATGAAACCCTTTGACCCCAACTCAGAATAGCCAAACTCCATCTGCTCTGGAGCTTCAAATGGTAAGAATGCCTCCGTTTTGTGCCGTGGGCATGTTGAGAGGTAAAGTGTGGACTAGGGATGATTTCAGTCATGTTCATCTTAAGCTGCAAAATTTTCTTGAAAAAATATCTATTCTTAATTCTATCCAGAAGAATTAATCTTAAGAGATAAAGTGGATTTAGATCCAGTAACAGGTACACAAAGGACTTCGTCATATTGTCAGTAGAAGTAACTTAAGAATTCAAAGTAGTTGCAAAAACACAAAATGCAAATGGAGCAAGTGGATTCATTTGCAACACACAGGCAAAAATGCTGTATTATCAGGGGGGATTGAATGACATACCACACATCACATGTTGTCAGTACTGAAATATCTGTGGCATTTTAAAAGTTCTCTGTGACCATTTCACAATTCAAAGAGTTGTATTCAACACAACAATTGTGTGAGATTGTTTAGAAAAGTAAAGAGGGCCTAATTATAATATTTAAAATTAGTTGCAGTTTATCTTGAAAGGATCATATGATCACATTTTTATCTACAAACAGAAACAGTGAGAGCTACTTAAATACATATAGTTGGTTAACTTGTGACTGAGGCAAACAATTATAAAAGTATTTTCAAAACTTTTTGGACGATGAATCATATTTCACATAGTTTTACATGATGAAATTGTGATCTTACAAGCCATGATAAATGCACCATTTTTACTTTTTTTGATAAACCACTTTATCCAGCAGGGGAAGCTCAGAATCTGCATCTACAGAATCTCACAGAACTGGAGGAGAAGAATAAATATCTATTAAGGTATTATAGAAAACAGGGGATTAATCAGTGGCTGGTAGAGTCTTCTACAGTGAAGACCATTCAGTTAGTATTTGGCATGGGGAATCATTATGATAGTGATATTAGAAAACATCAAAGAAAACTACCACTAACTGTACAAAGCAAGTCATCCCAAGTCAGTGTCAGCACTGAAATCCAAAGAATTCTTGAATGATCTAATGTTACAAATGTGTAAGAATGTTCAGAAATGAACATAAAATGTTAATTAGTTTGTCTTATTTTCAAATGATTTTAGACCCTTCCTGACAATGGTTAGAATGATAAATAAAGTAACAATGTTCGGCTAAATAATCTCAGGAAATTCTTCGTTTGCCCCACATATTTAAACAGATAATTATCTCCTAGACCTATATTTTTCCAGATTTCTTTTTGTTGTTTCCCTCTTATTTGCAAAAGCATAGTTTGGTACTGAAAGACTTTCTAATCCAGCTTTTGGAGGTAGGAGAGATGGTTATTGTTTGTTTGTTTGTTTCTGCTAGTGAATACTAAGTCATAATATTTTTGGTGGTATCCAAAGCCTCCCTTACCTCCAGCAAGCTGTTGTTCAATGACTTGTCAGCCAATAGCTGTAGCTGTATTCAAAAAAAAGTCTGATTTAATTTTATCTAACTTCTCCAGTCTAAGAAGATTTGCTATTTTTATCAGAAACTGAAAAAGCCTAGTTTAATAAACGAAGGAAGTTATTTTCAGATACTTTGTTTTGAAGAGGATTTCTGGAATTCTCAACATAAGCTTTCCAACACATTTCCCAGTCAGATGGTCTTTTCATTTGATACATAGCTGTGCAGTTCACTTAAAAGTATTTCTTCCTCTGTCTACTGCCTGGAAAGCTAAACTTAATTATATTCATAGAGTGAAGAATAAAAGCATGGACCATGCACACTGGTGAATTCAATTCACTTCGCAAATTGTTTTTATGGTAATGTTGGAGAAGGTAGCAGGTATTCACTTTGCAGTGGTAGGGACAGGAAGAACAGTTCTGTTTCTTGCAATGGAATATTAAACAGCAAAAACATTCAGAAAAATAATAATGATCTTTCTACAAAACAGTGCTAGGGTCACTTGGATGATAGGGTCACTTGGCTGATAAGGTCCCTAGGCTACACTTCCGAACTAATTCCCATTCAGACCCTTTTTTATTTAATTTATGAGAAATTTAAAAAGCTGTTGTTAAGATTGCATACAAATCCTACTTTGTGTGCCATGAGAAAATAAGATGTTCACTTCAAACTAAAATTAGAAAAATAAAAATGCTCAGAACAAAAGGCAATAGTTCAAATTTCTAAAACAAGACACAGAAAAGGTTCAAAGAAAGCAGGAGGAAAGTATTATGAGAAAACATACAATTCTCATAAGCTTCTTCCACTACAAATGAAGACAAATGAATCTTTAAAACATTACTTTCAAATCCCTCTTGTATAGCATTTTATAATTGAGGTGTCTGCTAAGGCATAAAATATTCTTCTGCCAGAAAATGAGTATGATTCTCATAAACTGTGCTTTTGAAATAATTGAAAATGTAGAGTACATTAGAATACATTAAAGCACAATATTAGTTAATCTGATTTCATGTTTTAGCAGTTGCAAGCGCAAAAGCTCCATACAATTGTAGAATTTATATCTAGCACATTAATCCTCTTGGAGTGCTTTTTAATAGTACAAAAATTATGGCAATTTTTGTACCTGCAAAGTAAATGTGTTTGTATTTCTTGTACTCAGCAGCCTTAGCATGAGGGATTACAGATTCTATTTTGCTTTCTCCAGAACCCCAAGGAAGAGAGTGATGAGCAATGTCACCTATCCTGTGTCCTGCTTTTAGGGTCTAGAGGATATACAGGGTTACTTCTATATCACTTGTGCTATTAACTTGTGCACCATGTGCTTAACATTTACATTCTACTCCAACACCAATCTCACATAGTTCAATGGGAAAACTTCTGTGTCTCAGAGAGTTTTTTCTTGGGCTCCTGCCACCATATTGAAGTATAGATATGGTGGCTCTTGCCACCATACTGCAGTAGTGCATCTATCTGATTGTGGATCCCCTGACAGACTGCTGCACACTGGCTTCCCAATAGATTCTGTATAACACAAAAGCTTTCAAGGTTTCCTTCTGTTAGCTTTAATAATATGCATAAACTTACATGGTAAAAATAAAAGATTTTGTACCTGTTGACACTAGGATTGTATACCAGGTTTGTAATCCTAGGACAGAAGGCTGTCTGCTTGATGGAGATTTTTTTAATACTGAAGTCTATTACATTAGTAAAGTACATAGTTAATAGAGGTAGAAGTTTCTCAATAAGTATATCTGCTAGATATGAAGTCTTCTAGAATCACCAGTGAGCAAATATATGAGTTACGTTATTACCTTATAAGTAATTAAGGTCACTACTCTGGACCTTAATCTGGAACTCATATGTGCTTGAATCATTCATACTGAAATTCAAGCATGCCTCCAAAACAAGGCTGTATCGTAACATCAGTGTAGGTGCATGTCCTCATCGCTTGTGACAATACTATGGTATTAAACACATTCTTTGTAAAGAGCAGTAACAATAAGCTAATGCCTAGAAATGTGTAGGTGGGCAATGAGTGCAGCACTGCAGCATTTTTGTATGGTTTTCATCCTGCACCATGCTGTGTCTCCTTTCCTTTCTGCCCAATCCCCTTTAAGCAATATTCAGGGTTTTTAAAAGATCAGGCAAGAAATCTAGAGCTGGGACTTGATTTCCATAGTACTCACAAATGACAGCTGTAGGGCAAACACAAAATGTCAAGTGATCACAATCAGTGCCTTTTTTCTTACTGAAAAGGCTCTTTCCGTATTCTCATAGGTTAAACTCAAAGGAAAGCACATAAAAATGCATTTTCTCTTCATAGTATTCCTTTGGCATGGATAAGAAGTATTTAAAGTACAGCAGATGTGCTTCTGCTGTGCGATGGAAATGAAGTCTTTTATAACATCTGTTTAAATATTTTTACTTCAATACATATATTGCTGTAATTGGACAGTGGCATGTTATCCTCATCGTCTTCTCTCCCAGACGGAAAGAACCACTATGTTAGTTTCATATATTTAAATGTTTTACAAGATTATAATAAGATGACATCGTATTTCTTGGCTTATTGAAAGCAAAACCAAAAATGTCTTCAAAAATTGAAGTCATACAATTTGCACATATCCTTGGCTTGTCTGCAAGCAAATATTAACTGAACCATTTTTGGTGGATTTGTGTAATACATTCTCAACAGAAGGATACTATAACCTCATCTCTTTGAGAGAGGAGAAAGCCTAGAATAGATCAGTTCCTCTGCCAAAGTGAAATGAGAAGGATTAGTAGGAGGCAGTGAATGCTTGTAGAGTGTACATCCCTCAACCCTGAAAAACATTAGCTGAAAATCTAAAATCTTCTATGTAAGTAACCCTGAAAAGATCACAAACAGAAGTGAAACAGCACTTTGCTGTTTTAAGTTTTCCTGGGATTGTGCTGCAACAGGAAAAAAACAAAACAACAACAAAAAAAAAAACAACAGTGTAGTATCTGTATCCCCATCCACACTGGTTTCACCCCAGAAAATTTATTACATAGCGTAAAAAGCACAAAGATAAAAAACTCTCCAGACTTTTTAATTGCATTGTTTAGAAACTGTGCTTTGGCAAAGGTTGGCTAACAAGCTACTGATAATTTGAGGCCCTAAATTACTAAGGAAATGCAGCTCTAGTCAACAGAAACAGAAGAAGAAAGCAAAATTTGACATGGCAGAACATGTTAACATGGGATTAATCCCTGTCTTTTCAGGGTTAAGTTGTGGTTATGGAAAGATAATACAGGCTGTCAGTAACTGTGCAATATTTTGTCACTTCCCTTTCACTTTTCAGCAACATTTCCAGATACTTGACAGGTGATGAGCCATTAGGTCAATGAGAAGGTGCTTAATGTCTAAGAGGTCTTTGGTCTTTGTCCCCTGCTACTTCCCAAATGGTAACTTCATTTTTCTTTATCTGCATGGAATTTTGTAAATGAGATTCTTCTCTTACTGTTCTTGAAAAATTCAGACCCTGTACACACTTGCAGCCAATGAACTTCTGACCCAGCAATCTCTCTTCTTTCCAGTCTGGTATTTACCTCTCACCCTCTTTTTGTGCTAGCCTCTCGTTTACTTTCTGTCTTAGCTTCTGTTTGTCTACTCCTCCCATCTTTCCACTATGAAAGAAGCATTATAAAAAGGGGCTCTTCAAGAGTATTTAAAAGCTGATGTCAAGCATGAATGTTACTTATTTCAGGGAACAAGGTAGAATCTGAAATAAGGATTCTTTCTCTCATCATGAAAATCAGAGACCACTGAAGACAAAAGAACAACTCTGTAAAGATTTGCTCTTTGTTGTCCATTTAAAGATTTCAGATTTGTGTAACTTTTCTCTAGAACCAATATAACTTACATGTGAAAAAAACATTCTTTGGAATATTTGGAATAGGTATTTATTGTTGTTATGCTAGCGCTGTGTAATTATCATTTTTTTAATGCATCCTTTTTTTTTTTTTTTTTTTTTACACACAGGTAGCAGCACCTCATGATTGCTATTTGACTACAGGGCTGCTGCAGTTGGGATTCCTGTTACACAACTCAACAGTCTGATTTTTAACCACCAAGTGCCACCTGTCTGTACCAGTCAGGACCAGGACCCAGCCCACAGCTATGGCAGTTTCTTTTCCCACTCACCAATTGGTTCACTTTTGTTCCTAAGCCAGAATACATTATTTAAAGCTGCCTATGATGTACTCAGCTGACTCTTTGGCTATTTGGCCTGAATTATTTGCATGCATGCCTGCAAGTAGATATATAGATATAGGTGCATTTTCAAAGCTGTGAAAAGAAGAATATAAACATTATATAAGTCTGAGGTATACTATGTCATGTTTACCACGTAAATGATTGAATTTGTCTTTCTTGTTTTATTTGCCTAATTTTATTATTTGTTTTCATGTGTGCATGTTGCTGGCCCCAGCAGGCCCTCAGAAAAATCTGCAACTCTGTGAACCAAACTCTGCAGAAACAATTAACATGTTTACTGTACTGTAATGAATAGACTAGCTGCATTGAAGTGGCACACTGAAATACTATACCAAGGAGTTCTGTCACATGCAAAAACTGTTTTTTACCTATAACAGGTTATACTGCACTGTACAAGTAAGTATAAAGCACTGAATGTTTTCATATAATGCTAATCATCTCGCCACGCATCTAAGCAAAAACTTCTTTCTGCTTGACAAAAATCTGTGATTGCTGAAATACAATAAAACTGGCTAGGGAGGATAAAAGAATAAGGAATTATACATAGAGACACTAAGAACTTCATTTGTTTTTGTACCTTAGGTGAAAGAATGAGTGAATAATTACAATCCTGTGATTAATTCCATTATCCATGGTAAGTTAAGTATGTCCCAGAGAAAGTGAGACATTTGAGCTGACAATGCAGTATGAATAAGGTACAGTGGAATTCCAAAGTGCATGCTGGTGTATTATATATAAATGAACGTTTGTAGAGTCACGTCTGCTTTCAGGCAGTGGGGAATTGAAATAACATACCTGTCAGGCCCTTGTGCATATGCAGAGAGCCAGTCTAGGCCTCAGGAACCCTATGCCTATGACTGGGCATAAAGCCAGTCCCTCTTGGCCACCTCCATGATTCAGCCCCATTTGATCAGTTTGATTTGGAGCCCTGGAGAAGCATTGATATGTCTGCCCTGTACTCACAGAGTAAGGTAGCAGGCCATGAGCTTCTAACATGGCACTAAGCTCTACTGACTCCTACTGAAAAGGGACGTAGCAGTCAGAGTCCCATCCTGCCTCGTATCTTTAGCAACTGCAAAGTATTTTCCTGGTAATTATCTTCGTAAAACTCCCTATGTTGCATACAAATTTCTGTTTAAAGCCAGTGTGTTGATGTGTCTGTAGATCTAAACACTAATAAATTAAAGGAACATTTATGTAAAGCATTGCATCTTCAAAGCACTGTACTTCATCAGCTAATTAATCTTTACAATACTCTTGTGAGGAAGTTAGAATTTGTTTATTTATTTCAGTAGGCTTTCTTGTTCCTGTGAAATAAGATTGTGGGATTCAGCCTTGTATTCCCATCCCAGCTCTCTAGGTCTTGCCAAAACTGGGGAAATGTACCAAACAGAGCAGACTCATTCATTCCCCTGCTCATCTAGTTTTGTAAGACTGGAAGAATTCAACAAAAATCCTATGGAGAAAAAATCCTGTTCAAAATAAAGTAGCTAAACTAAAAATATGAAACCTATGGATATCCATAATGTCAACATTAATAATTTGAAGCACATTTCTTACTGTGTGGTTTCTCCACGTCTTTTTGCAATTCGTCTCAGGATATGGGCTCAGATTTCAGGTATGCAAATCAAATGACCATCTGTTCAAAAAGCCACTCCACAAAATAGGCTTTGATACTGGTCTTCAGACAGAAAAATGTTTATAGCACCTCTGTGCAACACGCTGTTAAACTTGTAACAATACAAAAGGTGATTGCTTCATCATGTTTTGTTAATGGGAAATTATACCACAAACTTACTTTAATTCACACTACTGTTGTCCGTAGGTTCATGCCTGGTGCACTGTGCCAGTAACAAATTTGAGAAACTTTTATTTCCAGGAGCATAAAACTAATACAATCCTCCGTGGGTTGGCCCTTACTATGCTATGAGCAATGCTTTCATTTTACTTTAATTAGGAAGGACAATATCAAATTAGCATGGTAAAATGATGCAGAATACAGCACTATACACAGCAGATGAATAAGCATAAGCAATCCTTTACATACCAAGTAAGGCATATATAAAATTGTACACATACTGTAAGCCTGGTTACCTTTTCTGGATTCAGGAATTTAGGAAACAGTTCTGGCCCTGCTAAAGATGACAGCAAAATGCCAATTGGTTTTAAAGAGTCAAGTATATGAACTTCACTGTTTCACAAAAACATCAACTCGGCTGTATTTTCTCCACGTTGCACCTGTGCTCAATCTATGGCTTCTGTACAGGATACTGTATGCTTTCTTTCTGGTACATCTGTATCTCACTTGTATCTGTTTTGCTGCTGCCCCACTGAGACCTTTTCTGGAATATCATGATAGAGCTGTTGTGAGAAGCATGGTGGAAGGGTTTCCTGAATGATGGGTGAGGAGGGGAGGCTTGTGGTGCCAAGTTATTTATGAAGAAGGGAACTGGAGAGGTGTCCTCAGTTGGTGAGGAGGACAGAGGAAAGAAAGAGAGAGAACAGAGAATAGTATAGGAAATTAATTTGGGAAGGAAGCCCTTACCTATACTAAACAAGCTTTTGCTCTGTCATTATATGGTATGTTGAAGGGTTGGAATTGAAGAGGAGAATCAGTATGTTTCTCGTTGACTTTGCAGGACAGTTCTATAAATACATGTCTGTTCTGGTTTTATACATCACATCCTCTGCAGCCCTCACAGCATACAAATATCTAAAGAACTCACATTCACAGTTCTCTCTCTTTATGCTGATTACTCCTTTGAAGTCGGTATGCATTGCATATGTACAGCTGATAACACATTTTGGGTCTTACAACTCTAACCATGCTGAATGTGGCACTGCTGGATTCTAAACCTGCAACACGGTTCTGTCAGTCGCGTTATTAATTTTATATCCAGGACTCCTGAGTGATACATTAGCTTTGAGGTAGAATCTATGTGCCCATTCTGGGATTATGCTAATTAACTTGGCTTCCGTATAGCAACACAAAACAGGCTTAAAATTAACTTAAGTAACTAACGTGAGATTCCTCCTGAGAAAGGAAATCTTTAAAGCTGCTGGAGCCATTATCTTACCCTGTTTCCCAGTTGTATTTTAAGAACAAAGGATTATAGCCAATGCCTTGTGCTATCAATTAGATTCAGTACAGTTAGTCTGAATTAGAAGAGTCCTGAGGCTGAGCAACTTCAACAGGCATTGGAATCAGGGGAGTACATTGGTGGCTGGAAGCCAGCTGTTTCCCCTGGGTACTCTCTTGAACACAGATGGCCTGAACTGAGGATTGAGTTTTGGGGGTTTTGTGTGTTTCCTCTGAAGTGAAATTGCTCTAGTTTGCTAGCCACTGTGATGCTGATGGGCAGCTTATAGATTCTGCGTCCACTAATTCCTCACTATATCATAACAGTAATTTAACTGCATCCAAAACTGCTATGGAAAATATGTCAAATCTTACTGTTCTTAGTTTTAAGTTATTGTAGTTGCCTGAAACTTCTTAAAGTTTGTGATATAATTAGTAGTGTATAGAGCTTGATCCTCAGTTCTGGCCTTCTGTTACTGTATAATGCACACCTTGATAAATATACTTACTCATTTTTTTTCAAGCTCTTACACTATCACTTACTATTTCAGATTAAGTTTTTCATAGTAGGTTCCTGTCTGAGAGGGACTTATTTCTCTTCTCTAAGATTTTAGCAAGAGCTCTTCTTTGGCCATATTTGAGTAAAAAATTAAAGGAATGAGTATTTGTATTGGCAAGAAAAAGCAAATAAATAGTCAAGGTATGAAATGCCTTACATGTCATAATGCAAATAAAAGTTTGAACCCCACATCTTTTGACTCTCAGTATTAAAGGCACAGGATAACTTGAAAGCTGGCTGATTTCTGTTTTTCTCTGGCTTAAGGGTTTTTGCATGGTCTTATCATTCTCTTATATACTGGATAGTTAAAAGACCAGATGATCTTTCAGATACCTCAGCTGGCAAATTTCCATTTCCCAGCAGCAATCTGCTTCAAAAACAGCTGCCATCCCAAATTTTTGTCTGCATAATCAAGCCTCAAAAATCAGATTTTATAAAGTTCCATAGGGATAAATTAAATCTGAAATATTATTGTGAGGTTCCACAAATGCTGAAAAAGAAGGGTCTGCTTCTGAGAAATATATTTTTGTACCACCAGACATTTTAATGATGCATAATCCTTCATGTTTTCTCAGGTTGAAACTTTGCATGAGGTACAGTAGAAGGCACATGGAGATACAGGTGAGACTGAGCATGAACGCATTGCTGACCACTAACAATATTGGGTTCCAAATGTTTTTTGGGGTCATCTCTTTTTCATATGAATGTGTAGCTTAGAAAAATCATGAAGAATGGGCACTAAGGCACCCAGAGGAGTTATGTGCCTTAAGTTAATGAAGTGCGCTTCAGCATTTTGCTTCTAGCATATGCTCTTACTTACAGGTGAATGGGCACTCGACCCTATTAACATCAGGCCAGTACTCTCAGATGGTATATTTCCTAGGCTTGTTATGGTCTGAGTTCCTGAGAGTCACAGGCTATTCTGCATTTTGTTTGACTTGTCATGTGAGATGCATACCGCTTATTTGGTACCTTTTATCGCAGGAGAACATGCACTGAGCTGGAGTCGAGTTTCACTAGTCAGAAGGTCTTAATGTTTCTGCACAATTTGGAGACCCTTCAATCAGCACAGGGTAATACCTGAAACAATCAGATATATATTTCCTGCTTCTTAAGTTTTTCTCACGACTTAATCAGAAAGCTACGTGATTATTCATAATCCAAGTGCCAGAGGTGTATTTTGGCTGTCCTGCTCTAATTGCTGACTCTGTGCCTGTCTAGATTGCACAGTGCACAAAATATTTAAGTCTTCTAGAATAGTTATTCCACAAAAGGGTAGCTATCTGAGCAGCGTCTGCCCATTGCCAGGTACTTGAGCAATATCCCTTTCATGCCTCCTGGCACTGCATTCCTTGGAATCAAAAGCATTGGCAACTGCAGCAGGCTGTCCCAGAGCTGATAGGTTGGGGGTAGGTTCATGAGCACCAGCACAGGTTTTACAGGTTGCCTCCCAGGAGAATATTCCAAAGGTCATTTCTTTTAAAGTTCAGATTATTTTCTCCCAGTCATCTGTTTACTTAGGAAATATCCCTGCTTGCTACTTTTTATGGAGGTCTAGCCTGTCCTCTAGTGGTTGGGTCATTAAACATTATGCAGACGTGAAAGGACTTGACAGAGGTGGCTTGAGGGAACACTAAACAGTCACAGCATCCGTGGGCTTGCTGACTGAGCTAAGCTGTTGCTATGCACACAACTGCTGGTACTGGTATGTGTAATGCTGTTTGTGTCAGTGAAACAGTCCATGAGAAAAGATAAAAGGCCTTTAGCTAGGAGTGATTTCTGGGCTCCTTCACAGGCCTGATGCCAGTTAAGAGGAAAGAGCATCTACTGCAGCTCAAGCTGTGTTGAGGGGAAAAAGGGCAGTAAGGGCTGCCTTGTGTGATTGCTTTGGAAGGAAAACTGTAATTATGTGGAATAATATAATGAATTTTTTATAACGGAAGTACAAACCTAGTGAGCTTTATTGATTAACCTGTAATGTACACACTATGTTATAAATCATTAATTTGAGAATTTAGAGTTTTTAACATTTGAAGCTCTCGTTCTGGTGGTTCCCAAAGATTCACATATTGAAGAACAAAAGCATCAATTTTCCTCAAGTAGATTGATTGCTCAGATGCAAGAATTTATCATTTTTTCCCCTAGGACTATAGCGAAGGAAGAGCTGCAGCTTTGATCTCAGTGACTGGCAGCCTCCTCTATTCCTCTGGCATGTACTTTAATTTTTTTAAGGCAAAATGAAAGAATTGGCTTTTGTGGTATTCTATTGCTCTGCCAATTTCTTAGCCATGTCCTTTCAGCACAAGGGATTTTAGATATATTTCCATAGATGTTTCATCATATTGTTCAGTACGCTGATGTTAACATTTATTCCTGTTAAAATGCTGAAGGAGCTGTGGCAGATACCAGGCCATTAAAGGTAGACGTGAAATGTAAAGTAACACATGTATGTAAGAAAATGACACTTGGTACAGCAGAACAGATCAGAACAGAAGGCAGAGAATATAGCCTATGGAGAACTGTGGAAAGCACTGGCATATTATCAGCATCTGTGTCCACATTGTGAAGCAGAGAGGAGTTACATGCCTGAAGGAAGGCACAGTTTGAATTTTACTTTGCTATCATCTGCACATAACCCAAAACATCCTGCTGAGATTTGTCTAGCTTCCTTCCCTTCAGTGCTACTCAAGACAGGTTGTGTTGACTGTCAGCTGAAGCTTATGGTTATACACAAATTACTTGGGAAGATACAATCTAGATCCTGAAATACTTTGTAGAAAATATTTCACACAGAGCTTTGCAAAACCTGGCAGCCAGGGAGACCTGCTGCTCTGCATTCCTTCCTCTGCTCATCACTTTTTAGATCACATATGCATTAGCATCCTTAAAATACCTGCTTGCAGGGGCCGCAGTGACACAACAGAAGGGTGCAGTGCTCGCTGCACCTCACTCACCCTTCTCCTGCCCTGTGCTGGGATCCTCAGCTGTTAAATCTCATTCACAGGCTGTACTGCCCGGGCTCATTTTCCACCTACGATAAACCAGAGCCTTTAGGACCTTATTTCACGGGCAACGACAGGATGTGGACTGCAGGCTGGAGGAATGCTTCATTAAAAAACGTGGGCTGTAATGTGGACTGTCCCTTCCTTCCAGCTCGTGTGGGCTTATGCTGAGGGAAGGACGGAAACAGCAAAGTGTGCAGAGCAGGTGCAATAACCCTGAGGTGCTGGTTTTCGACAACCGGCTCGTGTTCCCCCTCCCAGCCCCGTCAAGGACGCCTCTGGTGAGGCAAGGGCAGGGACCGGCAAGCCGGGCTCTGAGGAGGGGGCGAGGGCACGGCGGCCGCCCCCGCGCCGGAGGGCGCAGCTCCCCCGGGCTGCCCTGAGGCGGTGGCGGGGCCCTGGGCGAGCCCATCGCGGCGGAGGGAGGGAGGGAAGGAGGGAAGGAGGGAGGGAAGGGAGGGAGGACGGACCGAGCGACCGCCGGGCGGGCGGGGGGAGCCGCCGCCGCCGCCGCCGCCGCTGCCAGCCGGGTGCGCGGCGACCCGCTCCCTGTCCAACATGGTGGCCGCGCACACCTCCCATTCCGCCTCCTCCGGCGAGTGGATCGCTTGCCTGGATAAAAGGTATCGGCGCGGTCACAGGCGGCGGAGGGATGCTGCGGGCGGGGGGGGCTGCCCCCTGCGTGCACGGGTGTGTGTATATGTGTGTGTGTGTGTGTGTGTGTGTGTGTGTGTGCGCGCTGGTCCCCCCCCGGCTCCCCCATCGGGTGCCGCCTTACATAAGGAGCGTGCAGGTGGGGAGCGCAGCGCCCGCGGGCAGCCGGGCCGGGGCCGGGGGAGGCAGGATGCGGGGCTGGGGACGCCCCCTGGGGCAGCTGCTCCGCGCCGCTGCCTGGAAAACGCCGCACGTGGAGGAGGAGCGGAGCGGAGACCGGGAGCCGCGGGCCCGGGGATACCGGGCGGGGACCCGCCGTGCCCGCCATGGCGGACCCGCTGCCCGCCGCAGGGTGCCCCCCGCCCCGCGCCTCCCCTCGCTGCCCCTCACCTCACAGCCCCTCACCTCACAGCCCTTCGTCTCCTCGCGGCCCTTCGCCGCCTCAGCGCCTCGCCCGGCAGCCCCCCCGCCTCCCGCAATCGCCTCAGGATCGGGCGGGCAGGGCCGGCCGCAGAGCGCCCCGCGGCGCGGGCAGGTGCGGGGCCGCTGGCCGAGGGGGGGGCAGAAAATGTCCGCCCCGAGGAGGCGGCCGAGGGCTCCCTCAGGGGCGGCCGCCCCGCGGGGCAGGTGCGGGCGGGTGGCAGCGCTGCGAGGGCGGGAGCGTGTGCCCAGAGGAGGTGTGTGCGCTTTAAAAATACCGGCGATGTGTCCGTTTATTTATTTTAAATAAATCCTTCGTAGTGTGTTCTGGAGGTGTAGGGGAATAAAGTGAGTCTCGCGTAGTCTAGGTAGATGGTGGGTGGTTTGCCATGGTACTACCATTAACGCATACTGGATGAGTTCAGAAGTGAAGCTGTTTGATTTTTGAACACTCCATGTCTACTAGTGCCTAGGAACATGTTTAACAAAAATGTAGACCATAGCCACTACACAGTTCAAACACAGCCCTAGGAGAGAAGTGCCTTACGCAAAGGTGTACAGTGTGCTGAGCATCATCAGCCGGCTTCTGGCACCTGGTGCCCAGCTACCGACATCCCTCTGTATGCACAGAACGAAACTTCCTCCTCTCATCACTTCTGCCCTTTCCAGGTAACCTCCTGGTGTTCTCAGGACTGCACCTCCAAGTGTGTTTTTCCTTCATAGTCCAAGCTGCAAGCTGTAAGGAGCTAATGAAACTTTTGGTCTAGACACCTACCACAAACGCTGCCGGCCATCCTCCCTGATCCCCTTCTGTAACACTTAGCATTAAAAAACTGACTTCTTAGAGCTGGAATAATGTGTATAAATGTTGAAAGTACTGTAAATAGGAATACAAACAGAACTAGCCGTAAAAATAAATAAATAAATAAATAAATGAAGAAGCAGAGGGCCTGGTTCTCCATTCTGCAAACTGACGGGCAGGCGTGAAGAAGCAGAGTATGATCTTTTAAATAGTACTTTTAAATAGGTGGTCCCGCCATTTCTCAGGTTGCTTTGATGCAATATATTGAGACATCCAAACTGTAAAATAAAATTCAGGGACACATGCTTAATGGGATGCGTAGCCTTGCTTTGTGAATGATATTATTTGTAAACACAAATGTGGCATTTCATTTAGGAATCTATCTGCTATTTGATGATAGTGAAGGTCCTTTCCAACCTAAATGTTTATATAATATATAAACACACAGTTAATATATTGGCCATTGTTGGAATGGGAATTTCATTTGAGCTGTTCAGATGAAACTTTTTTGTCAGTTTCTGTTAGTTGGTATATGCTCGTAGCACCTGCTTGCTGAGTGGAAAGAATCAGTTCTGGTTGCCCTAAAGGATTATTTATTATTATCCTTCTTTTCCAGAAGGCAGTCTGGATGTGGGAGAAACGTAGGACAGGAGAGATTGCAGGATATTTCCTAGTCTCTTCTGTGCTTTGTTTTGTAATTGTAAGAAATACACTTGGACATTTTGTTCTGTTTTTCCATTTAAAAAATACTGTTAAAACTGTGTTGGAAAAGTACTATAGGTGTCTAAGCACTGTTAGATAAAGCATTTTAAATTAATTTACACCTTTTTACTTCTAGGGTGTATTTCTTTTCTACTGATGGTCAGTCAATTTACTCATTTGAGTTACATGATTTATATGTGTTTAAAGCCTTTTAAAAATCCTACAATATATCTAAACTAGGTGTGGATTCTGTAAAGACAAGATCATTCAATGAGTCAATTCTCTGTAACAAACCCTGTGTTTTTATTGAATAGTTAGGGTAGTTTCAATGTATTTTAGTTAATGAATTTATGGGAAGGAAGCTCTAAAACTGGTATGCTTTACAATTTTAGGAGTATTTCATTATTATATTGTATATACAACATTTATACATTTATAAAGTATTATATATATAGTATACATTATATATATTTTTAGGAATATTTCAGTATGTATTTCAGTATTTTGTATATATTTCATGTACAGTAATGATGTATTTTGTATATGTTCTTCATGTTTCTCCTGAAGTCACTTATTAAACTGTGACTGTTGTTATCTAAAATGAGAGCGTGTATATAACAAATCAAGAAACACCAAAACATTTTAGGAGAAATGTTATTACTGTGTAGGGTACTGTTGGCTAAGTACACTAGGGCTTCAACCGTGCGACTTCCATATGTGGTTATTAACCACGAATACCAAACATCAGCACTTAAAAATAAAATACAGAGGAAGACGTAAAGTCACAAGTGAAAAGGTATGTAAATGCAAGAACAGAAAAGGTCAGAAAATTGTGTTCTGTCAAGAATGCTTTATTTTTGCAGGGGAGAGAGATGATCAATAGTGAGTGACTGTGCATCCTGCTTGTCCCTGGAGATAGAAATAATACTTAAGGAAACCAGTCCTTTTATCTTTAAAGTGAATAGTTGCCTTACCACTGATTTCTTAGGGAGCAGAAGCATGCCTACTGTTTTAGCATTTTCTGTATGTCCAATCTGCACACAATTAAAAGAAGGTTGCTGATTTGTGCAAATGTGAGCAAATTTAGCTTAGGAACAATGTCTAGCCTACTCTAGAAACTTCTGTTTCTTTGACACAGAAGACTGTCTAACCAGGAAATTTCAATGTTTTCATATAGTAATTGTATGCTGGATAAAGTATTTTTTACATAGATATTATTTCTCTAAGTCTGATCACAGTTTTGAATACAACTAAGTATTTTAATTGGATTCAAATGCAAACTTCTAAATGATGAACAGTATTCACAACAGTCAGGGATCCCAGGATTTCACAGCTGCTTCCCTCTGTATTAGACACAACCTTCAGTGCCTTAGCAGACTGGAGGAGCAGATCACAGAGCAAAGCATGTAACCTGGGTAGCCTGTTGTGCTATGAATGTTATGATCCTTGCTCAGCTGTTTATAAATTATTTAAATATGAATGGGTGATTCAAGGCCATATTGTACATACTGAGCTTTTATATCCTTGTCATCCTGGTAGACCTTAGACTTACATTATTTACCTCTAACAAAACCAAAATAACATACAGGCTAATATCTCAGATCTGTACCTTATACCAAGCTCCCATAGATTTGAGTGTAAGTTCAAACTGAACCTAAGTCACAACAACAGATTTGAATCAGGGTTTGTCTAGTAGTTCATTGTAACATATCTTTGAGATTAAGTTATTCTTATATGCTTAGCAATCAATAGGTTTCTTGTAAGTGCACAGATAGGCAAGAAAAAAGAGCTGGTATTCTGAAATAATTGTAAAAGAAATAAGGAAAATTATTTTGCTCAGGTTTTTATTTTGTACAGCTTGTAATTGTCTCAAAGATAGTGGGATGTAGACTTATATTAAGATAATACTGTGAATATTTTAGAAATTCTTTACAGCACTTTTATTTACTTTTAAAGTACATTCTTATAGGATTAAATATAGGATTATATAAAAATACACTGATTGCTATATAATTTAAAATTTGAACCTTGCTTTTTATTTATAACAAATCCATAGAAATAACACAATATTTACTTAGTTTGGATCTGAACAAAATCATGGATGTACACTGCAGCTCCTGTTGGCCAGTGTACTTGGCATTTCCTTTCTGTATGTAGTATGTATTCTGTATGCAAGCATGCCACTGTGTGGGGATGTTTCAGCAGCAAGTACCGGGATGTAGAAACTCAGAGACAGAGCAGGACAGGCATAGTCTAAGTGCTTTCTAGCACTCATGCAAAGAAAGGTGCAATCTTCAGAGTGCGATGAATAATAACAAATTTATCATTCCGCATCATGCAACTCATTTTCTAGTCCAGTGCAAAGGTGCAGCCTTTGATGAATAATAAAAAAGCCCTTTTTCTTTCCACTTCTTCTCAGAGAGACCAGAGTGATTGTTAATACAGTCTGCCATAAGCTTGTCGCTCTCTGTATTTTATTGAATATATGAATTCAAGATAACTCACAGTGAGAGCAGGAATTTTATTTTGAGCAAATTCAGACTGTTTTATTCTCTGCCATCAGAGGCTTAAGCATCTCTAGTATCAGCTTGTATTTGTTAGGTTTGGTTACAGAAGTTATGCACTTGTTCTATGGACGTGTTAAGAGAAAGAAAAAGTGATTGCCCTAACATTAACATGTATAAACATTGTCGTGGCTTATCACTGGTATGTGAGTATGCCATTTGGAACATGATGTATTCAAGTTTAGTTGGTATCCTTGTGAAGTGGCCACATGATTGTTGTGGCACTCTTGCAACTGTGGGTTTTGCCTATTATCAGACCAAAGCTAGAAAATGATCTAGACTGTCATTGCCTGAATTATTTCTGGCACATTGTTAAGATTTTATCTCTAAAATCCTGTATTCTGAGCAAAACATTGTGCAACATTATTTAAGTTGCATGTTATTTAGCCTTGCTTTCGTTTTTTTGTTCTTTGAGTTGAAGGCCCAATTTTTGTCTACAACCACTAGGATTTTTTATGTAGTCCTGCCTGTTGTGTTTACATTGCCAGGGCTATGTGAAGGCTGGATGTGACCTAAATGGAAAAAGCCTGTAGTTTCATGAAGATTCCTATACTTGTGGAGGAGAAAAAGATTAATGACTTCTAAATTTCTAATGCAGAGCCTGGAAATGTAGATTTCAGTGGAAATAGTCAGTGTTCATGGAAAACCTCTCTTTTTTTGTATTGGTAGAAGTTGGAGTGTTGATAAAAATATCCACAAATGGGCTGTTTTTGATGTTTTTACTAGTTTCATAAAGAATTATTTTACAGGTTAAATTTCTTCTGTAACAAAAGCTCATATTCCAGCAGCAGAATAAAAACCCAACAAACCAGTTAATTGAATTTGTGTCTTCAAAGTCAGGTGACCACCAGATATTTATCAAATACAAGTATTTTTCTTATCCATTGTGAAGTCTGTTTTTGTGTGCATTGTCATTCCTATAGCACTTCTTACACCTGTTAGTATTTTCTGCGCTATATTTGGCACGATCACAACTCTTACTATTCCTGCTGCTTTGTAAGTATCCTCAATTAATGTCTCCTGAAATGGCATTCTACTTGATCTTTGAGTTCAGCGGCTGTCAAAATGTATGCATGTCAATGTAAATCTATAAACGCTATTTCATAGTTGTTCTAAGTTTTGAATCTTCATTAGCTGCAACAATGCAGACCTTAAATGAGTAAAGGTGCCTTTAGCATAGTGTATTTGTGGGTGGCAGTGGACAGAGTTTGAATCAAAGTATATCCTAACTTGTGCATATTGCTCAATTATAAATTTCATTTGCAATGCATTCCAGAGTCTGTCTTCATACTAAAGTGCTTTTAATGTCTATTATGAAGCTGCAGTGCTGGTTAATGTAATTTAATCCGTCTCTACTTGTATCAAATGAAATGTTGTTAACTGTCCTGAGCTATGGAAGTTGGAGGATTTATTCGGTAAAGTTTAGTCACACCTTGGTTGCGAAGCTTGCACATATGTAAAAATTTGTAGAAATAAAAGGTGAAAAATTCTTTGCAAAAGTTTTTTTTTTCACTTGAAGGATTTTGTTTTTTTAAGAAGCATATGAAGGTTATTTTTTTTTCTTTCCTATTACAGTTGTATTGTTCAAACAATGTATTTTTAACTTGAAGTAAATCTTTCTGAATATCAGTGCTTAATAAAGACATTGTTTGCCATTCCACTGTTTATACAGATCTAAAACTGACCTGTTGGAAGGATGCATAATTTGTAGAGATGGGTATGTAAAGAAATGAAGCATGCTTGATTGCTGTTTGTCCAACCCTCCGATACTTTATATAAATAGTTTAAAATACTTGTAAAATTCACCAAGTGATCCACGGTAGTGATTACTGGTACCTTCCAGCTCACAGTTTGCCTTTGCATCATTGAATAGATGCTTTGGTTTTAACCCAGAGATGAACCAGTTTTATTTGTCTATTATATACTGTGATACTGTGTTCTGTGCTACCAACAGCCTTGCCAGTGGAAGAAATATATGGCATCTATTCATCCTTCGTGGGCTGTTCATTGTTGTCTGAAATGCAATATTGCCCTTTTAAGAGTTTAAAAGATCAAAGAAGTAAATGGACCTCAGTGTTGTCCCTCATTAGGGGCAAGGCTCTGATTTTTGAATTGATGTTATAGAAACAAACATTAAAATTCTAGAGACATCTTGGCAAAGAAGGTAAAACTAGGTATCTTCTGTTTTTTTCAAGTGTCAAACCAATTATGAGAAACATCTGAAAAACAGATGCGGTAGAAGATAAAGTTATTTTTGTTATTATAAAAGAAGATAAAGTTATTATTGTGAGATAATCGTAGTTAAAAAAAAAAAAAAAAAGAATTCCAACTTGCTCCTTTCTTGTAAATTAACATGTATATTTCTATGTTTAAAAGATTATAAGCTCGTAAGGGTGTAGTTCTGGTGATTTCTGTCTCTTTCATAGCATACGTAAACATCCAAATATTTAATCTTAACACCACCAAATCAGTTTCTCTACACAAGAACAGAAATACTTGCCCAAATCTTATATATGAAGAATTATAGCAATTATCAATGTTTAAACTTTGACCTTGAATAGTTTGCACTTAAAAATATGAAATAATCTTATGACGATACACTTCTGTCAGGTGTTTGTTTGTTTGTTTGTTTTTAAATAATCTGTTACAGAGAGTCAAGCAGACATTGTCAAGAAAATTGTTTTATCTTTATAAAATACATGCCTGAAATGTTGACAACCAAATAAATCAGGGGCAAAATATCCTTTAGAGAAGCCTTATTGACATAACCGAATAGTAATGTGTAACTGGTATTGATGCTGTCACTTGTGTATGCATTGTGATGCTGTATTGAAGAGGCAGGAGACAGAAGATTTGCCTTGTGTGAAAACATTTCTGCCAGATACGACTTTTAATGCAGTGCTTTGAAGAGGCAAATTAGTAATATAAATGGGGAGATGGATAAAGCAGTCAGTGGTTAAACAAAGCATAAAAGCTTTTAGGGTAGTGAAAAGAAACAAAATACTCTTGCTTTTCATCATTTTCTAATCATTTTGTAGCCCTGCTTTGTAACACTGGAAATGCCCCCCTCACTTTGGCAACAGGGAAATGGGATGTCAGCACAGGGCCTTGTATATACACATTTAGGGAAGATCACATTAAGATTGTACGGGTGGGGGGTGGGAAAGTAGGGTCACCTATGTGTTGTCCTTGATATCAGTAGTTACTGAATGTGCAGTTTTCATTTCCAAATCAATTCCATTCCTCACGCATGGTTTTGGCTTGGCATTTGCTATGGCCGTGGAATGCTACCTACTCAACTGCAGTTGCCAGACCCATTAGCAACGGGTGGGTGCTAGGGCAGTCTCTAAAGCTTTCTGGGCTTGCAGCCCACAGGCCTAAGGGAAATGGAGATACAGGATCAGCTGCCCCACAATGGTGCTGAAAAGTCTGGAAAAAGGACAAGAAGCAAGGAAGGTGATGACAAGTGTAACACTTCTGCAATCTGTTCTACATAAAATTCATTTTAAATGGGGTGAGGCAGCCTGGAGAGCATGTGGGGGCCTCACTGGACTGAACCATAGATTTTCTACTGTAAGGATGGCCATACCCTAAAATATTTGTATTCTACCAAACTGGTGACAGAGTATACTTCTGTAACTTGGAGCAGAGATCTCAGGAACAGAGAGATTTAGGAGAGAAGCTTTAGCAGAGACTCCAGTGGTACCTGCTATCTCTCTGAAATGCGTCTTTAAACTTCTCATGCGCACAGATTTTGTTAAAACTCTGCAGCATCAGCAGTGGGGGAACACTTCAGTAGCAAGATAGCGTCGGTGTCACAGAGAAGCACTGTTTTTAGCACACAGGGGCTAAGCGCAGTGGGCTTGCTCTCTGGTGAGCAGGATAGTGATCACAGAGGAGTGACTTTAGGTGCTCTCAAGTAGTCTTTGCAAAAGCTTTTCCAAAGGCTCTTGGTGCCATGGGGGGGGGGGAGTAGGGAGATTCACCTCCTCGAGGCTGATCTTTGTAGCCCGTCTCCCTGCGTTGGGGTGTGATTCCTTTCTGGATTAATACCACCGCCTCCTATCAGGGTGACTACAGTGACATTAAAGCTTGACTAATTCTCTATCTGCCATCAGTAGTACTTTTCCAATTAATAGGTTTTATTATTATTGTCTAAGAAGTATATTACAACATTAGCTGCCTAAATATTTTTCCAAACCATGCTTTAAAAAAAAAAACACACACAGGTTTTCAGGAATTTAATGAAGTAGCTCCTAGTGAGGAAGGAAGCAAACATATGTTGTCCTGTACTGCTGTTGTTCCATGCTAGGCAGCTTGTCCTTAGAAAAAAAAAATTGGCATCATAAATAGATTCATTGATGTTAATTTAATGATGATGACAATAATGACAATTTTATTAAATGATACTCTCTTGAATGTGGTCAAACCTGAATTCTGCAGGCATGTGGAGAAGCAATTAATTGACACGACAGTATTTTATTATTCCCATTGTGTTATCTCACTAAGTGAAACTACCTTTTTGAAACCAGTCTCATTGTTACAGATTATAAGCACTTAATAGAAATGAATTTGAGTACTACAACTACTGTTTCACTGCAATCTGGAGTTTTTACAGAGGCAAAATTCCAGGCCCCAGTAAAGACTAGAGGCTGCCTCAGTTTAGGACACCTAATGTCAGTTAATTCCTTTCTCCTAAACATTGAAGGTAATCTCCCTGGAGCTCTGATCATATTCAAATGCATTTTGTTGTCTGACAGTTCATTTTGATTCTTAATCATGATCTTAACCAAACAGCTAGATCTTAAACTAGGTACTTGTCCATGTGTCTCATTTGAGAGACGTTAACGAGTTGTTATTCTGGGGTACAGTTAGGATTCCTTGGATGTCGTGCTGCTGACTGCTTTTTTATTTTGGAAAACACAGCTGGAGGAGAAGGTACCTTTTCTAAGAATGTTTAATCGTTTCATTAAGTAAAAAACTCTTCCAAATTCTAGCTTAGTCTCCAATTGTACTGGATCAAGATATATGCCCTCCCAGTAAAAATAATTCTGGAAATTTAGATGCACGCAGTAGTATCAAACCCAGTATATTTTGAGGAAAGGCTACTGAAGCAAATGGCTTGCAGTAATGAATAATAACAAATGCTTTAAGGAATGAAACAACTTTCAGATTGCAACTATGCATATTACTTGGAAGTTTGGATTCCTCTTTTTGGCTAGAGCATGCCAGATGAGCCCCCTTTAAATGACCACTTCCTGTACTCCCAAGTGTATGCAACTGATGCAAATAACAAAACACTGTAGCTCAGCTGCTTGCTCAACTTAGCCACTAGGAACACATCACTTTATCTTACTCAATAAATAAGGAGTTTCTCATTGCTGTGCTGATGTTTAAACCCCTGAGAAGTGTGGCTCAGCCACTTGGGAGAATGCCTGTCCTTCCTTGGTGGGGCCATGCAGCGGTTCTGTCAGAAGAAGGAGCTTTTCCTGCAGTTGAGCTACCTGGCACAAGACATTCCTTGCCATGTCAAAGGAAGTGAGCCCTGCTCTCACCTTACTCTGAACCAGAAGGGATCCCCAACTCTTTAAATTCAGCAACTCAGAAAAAAGCCCACACGTTCTATGACTTAAATCCCCCCCAAATCTTGCCCTTTGGACAGGACCAGAAGTGGAAGGCTTTCCTGCACTCACATTTCATGAAGAAAACAGAACAACGTTGATTAAGTTTTTAAAGCCTGATGCCTGTAGTTTGCTAATACTGTTTGCTTTTTCCCTGTCTGACTGCATCAAACAATTGAAAAACACTAAACACTGAGATCCTACACTCAATTTTATGCAAACAAGCTGATGCACTTGTACAGAGTATGCTAAGAGTAACTGTGTGAGCTAAACAATCTCAGAGTTTTTCTAGGAAAAGAGGATGTACTGAGAATACTCCTTCTCTTTCCTTGTTGGGTGTTGCTATTATTTTTAAGAGTCCATAAATTAAGGGAGCTTGTGTTCCAAGTGCTACTGTAGTTTGGGTAGGGATCTTGTATAAATGGATTTTAAATCTCTTTGCAAGCTGCACCTTGTAATCTTCTTAAAAGGGTTTTGACAAGAGAATTATGCTTATTAGTACCTGTCAGCTAGCACGCAGTTTTAAAAAAAAGGTATTGGTGAAAGTCACTGGAGAGATTTCAAAAAGGAGCTGTTGTAGTTGGTTGTGGTGTGAAGTGGTAAGAGCATATCACGGTGATGTAGAAGCAACCGTATACACCAGAGAGTTACTATGCACATCTGCAGTTAACCCACATAAAACCCACTACAAAGGGTGAGTTGGAGTATAAAAGAGGATAGAGATTTAATCCCTCCTAGACTTAATTTAATAAGAAAGTTGAGAGTCAGAGACTCCGTGTGAATAGGATTTGGGATTCTTCTATGAGACAAAGATTTGGATTCCTGAAGTCTTTGATTCCAAAAAGGAGTCATTAAAATTTCCTGTTGGAAGGAGTGCTTACACTGTGGGAGTAACAAGAAGATGATAAAGGTCATATGTATGTTAACTTAGGCTTTGTTCATTGTGCAGATCCTGCCTGATTTCTGTTGATTTAGAAGAACTCATCCACTGCGTAAACAAACATTTGTTTGGCAGTTAAATTAACTAGCAGCCATTTAGTGAGTGACAGGCCCAATGATCACTGACAGTTGTTTATCATTCTGGTACCCTTTATACATAAATGATTTCTGCACCTGATTTCAAGTATGATCTAAGAATGTTCTGTGATGCTTTCTGTGCATCGTGCTAGGTCCAGTATGAAAGATTCTTCTAATGCTGTGTTAGCAGTTGGCTTACCCGCTGACTTACAGTGTTGGGTAATCACTTTTAAAGTATGTGGTATGGAGCTAATTCACTTCCGATTCATAACTATGTAGTAGTTTTCTAAACCTGCTGGTCCACATGCTACCTTGTTGGAGGGAGTTCCACAATTTTATTTTTGTTGAAATCCTCCTTCCCTCCTTCCTTCATTTTTAGGGGTTCCTATCATATGTTTTCAATATTTTGCCTTTTTTTTTCAGTCCAAGAACTTTTTGAGCATGAGAGGTAAAGGAAATGGGACATAAATTTTATGTTGAACTATTCCTTTATTGAATTCAGATATGTTTGCTTTTATTCAGTCCACTACAATACATCAACCTTCTCAATCTTTTTAGATTTTCCTCAACACCGAAGTCTTGTCCTCTTACTTTCTTCAGGATTCATTTATCTGTGTGTGTTTACTTTGTTAGCTTTACCAATCATGAGTTAAGATTCTTGCTTGTATATTTAATTTGTCCAACATTATGAGACAAACTGTTTGAAAGCATAGTCTTATTAAAATTGTCTTTGCACTCACGTTAGTTTGTATCCAGTAAAAAGCAGAAGAGAGGGGTGGATATAGGAAGTACTGGTGATACCTAATGCTTGTAGCCAGGTAGAAAACCTGTGTTTTGGGTACCAGGTTCAAAGATGTCTTGTATGTTTGTGACTCTACTTATCTGTGTTCCCTTACAAACCTAAAACTATGTATCACTCTAAGCTCATTAGGATACAGACTGTACCATCGTATATTCTTTTATAGTTATTCCTATAGCATGACTTTGGTGCTCAGTGGGGGCTTCTGTGCTGAAATGATAATAATCATGCTCAAGGTGGTAACTGACAGTAGGATGTTGTGTAAGTGTTTCATTGTGTATCTGTGAAATGATTTTTAATTGGTTTATATTATGGTGTGACTTCTAATGCCAACATTTATGAGTTTGTAACATGCAGGTGGGAATGTTTCTCTGATGAAGGTGTTGGGAACTGTTGTCCTTTGTTTTCTTGCAGACCTTTGGAACGTTCCAGTGAAGATGTAGATATAATATTCACACGACTGAAAGAAGTGAAGGCTTTTGAGAAATTTCATCCAAACCTTCTCCAGCAGATATGTCTCTGTGGATATTACGAAAATCTGGAAAAAGGAATCACATGTAAGAGAGCATCATGTGGTGATCTATTTTATGTAGATAAAGTTGCAATTTGGTTTGGGATTGTCTCCAGGAGATTGTTGAGAGAGCACAATCAGTGGAATGGCTGTAAAAACGTTTACAGTCTTAGTCATGAGGGAAGGCAGGACTAAATTGCTGCTTGTTCTACAAACATGATATGTGGTGAATCTATGGTAACAAGGCACACATTATTGGATTTAGAACTCTGCCACTGTTTTGTTGAAAGATTAGAAGCAGTCATTGCACTTATGCCTCATTCTTCCCCTATAAATGTATTATTGATCTCCTCTGTAGATAATTTGTGATGTCAGAGGCAGAAGCGTATCAGTGAGGCATATCACTAAGTATGTATGGTTTGCAGTCACTCTGGATAACAAAACACATCTGCAGAGCTGCATAGTGCTGTGGGGTGCAACAGTTCTGTGCCTGCTGTCAGCTCGCATGCCAGATGAAGCTGTGGTGATTCTGTAATGAGAATGTGTGAGTTCAGAGTTGTACCAGGGGAATAGCTGACAGACCTGTTGTAACTGATGTTTGATAAAGCCTCTGAGACCCCTCAGGTAAATCTGATGCACTTCAGGTACACAGCAATGGGGTTTGCTTAGAATAGTGGGAATTCTGGTACTCTGTAATCACACTGTTGGAACAGCTGAACGTCAAACAGCTATACTTGTTTCTCAACCAGAACTTACTGATGGCAGTGGGAGCTGTATCTGCATTCAAAGATTATAAATTGCAAAGGTAACTTGTTTATCATTCAGAAAGTCTTTGTGTGTGCGTGTTTGTTCATTAACTAAATGGCAGTTAAAGAGAAGCAAACTGAGAAGGAGTGAAGCAGTTCTGTGTGCTTTCACTGGTTCATTAGTCTCTTGTTGGTTTACTAAAATGTGTACTTTCCAGTGTCACTTGGAACTACTATTGGACAAGTAAGTAGTTTGATAAGGCATGTTCTATACACCCAGCAGTGACTAAAGTAGTACAGTAATATATGGGAAAATGTTTAATGTTGCTAAACTTAAAGAGATAGCTCTTATTTACAATATTTCATCTTTCCAGTATTTCGTCAGGGTGATATTGGAACAAACTGGTATGCTGTTCTGACAGGATCCCTCGATGTGAAGGTTTCTGATACAAGCAACCACCAGGTAAAATAAATTGTTCATTAAAACCATCTTGTTAGTAGTGCAACGAAAGCTTAGAACTTATGTCAAGGTAGATAACAATGAGATGTATTGTACAGATCATTTTGTTTTTTCACCTGTCCTGTAGCCTCAGCTATCCTTTGTTTATGGAGGCAAATCATGCCATTGATATCAAGAAAACTGAAATGTGGTGCTCTCAGAGAAGGTGTGAATGTGAAACGTGAATATGAAACAGAGCTCATAGTCTTTTCTCATAGTGCTGTATGAAGTTATGCTAAAGATCTGAGAATTGTTGATTGATTCCCTGGAAACATTTGAATTCAGTCCTGGTTCTGAGAGTTCAAACCAAACCCACCAACAGTGCAGTCTGATAACAGCATACTGCAGTCTCTGCTGAAAGAGGGGGAAGGTATGATAGTGATAACAGAGTACTGACACGGCTGCTGTGTTAGAGCTGGAGGTAATACCTATTTGGTGTAAAGAAATAGAGGAACAAGTAATATACCAAATAATTGCAAGTGATTACTCAATATCTTGGCACTCCTGGATTTACAGAATTTTGATTTTTTGAATTTTTGAGAGTTTTGAATAAATACGAATAAAAGGATGAGATGTCACAATTTGGGACATGACAGGGCTTTTATGAGACCCTTTCCTGTGCAATTTAAAGCAATCAGGAATATTTTCTGGTGTTTGCCAAAAGATGGCGCTGCACCGTTACGGACTTATTCTCTTCATTGAATTAGAAATAAATGTATCCACATAAGCTTTCTGACTGTGGAAGTTAAGAATCTGTTTTGAGTGGTGATTTGTTCCATTAGCTGGAGGTTTGAACAGTTCAGCCTCTTGAGAAATGTAAATATTTTTTCTGCTCATTCAGGTTCACTGCATTTTCCTGCTAATGGGAAACTACAGATCTCCAGTTCGCGTAGTTCTAGTTACAGAAATTATATTGTACAGTAATTCCTAAACCTTGTGTTTCCTTTGCACAGGAACAGTGCACTGAATTCTTACCACTGTCTAGTTGCCATAGGATACAGCCTCAGTGCTGGAAGGATAGCAGCTTGTGCATTTACCATAATAGTGCTGGAGAGGGAAGAATTGGTGGGTGGGGACACTGAAATACTGTCTGAGCACAGTATTTTCTCTGGTTTTGCCCCAGTTTGGTGTTTGTACCATGCCTTTTCTCTTGTTCCTTGCTCTCCTGCTCCTTGTCCTGACTTTAGCTCCTGGGTATCGTGTTCCAGTCTTGCCTTAGCTTCGTCATTGGGATGGTGCTAGCCATTCTTGAGTGTTGGGATAGAAACTTAGTAAAATTCAAATCTGTTTTACTTCCACCATTATTTCTCCAGGATGGTCACAGTCTCTCAGCTGGCAACTGTTAGCCAGATTTCAACAACAGCTTTTCCTTTGTTGCACCTGTTCATCATACTGGCCTGCAGCCAGAGAGGTAACTGGGACCCTCCAGGGATTCCCTGATTTAATGTCCAGAACCAACAAACTATGCTGCACCCTTAGTCCACAGGTTTGGCTCTTGTCCTTTCACAGTCATAGCAGATAATCTTTCCAAGAACCTCGGCTTTGTTACTTAAGGATTTGCTGAGTATTGAAAGCTGTCTGTATTCCAGGCATCTATGGGACTCAAACTGCATTCTTCTGTTTCCCAGATGGATGGAAATGTTGCCTTCCTGAACCCCAAAAGCCAAGCCATATTCTTGACCCATGGTGTTTGCTTTCATTTAAAAACACTCTGACCCAGAAACAAGGTCTTATATAGAGCCCAAGAAGTTAGGTGTTTTCCTTAGTGGATGTCTTGTTCACAACAAAACGTCATTGTTCAAGGCCAGCCTCCACTTACTGTTTAATGTATATCTTGCTCTGTCTTCAAACTTGTCTGCTTTTGTTCCTTGCTACTAAATTTTTTTTGGATTTTCTTCAGTTCTTGTACCAGTCTTACTTTATTTTTCTGCTCCTCTTGGAGTTAGAGAAGTTTGCCTGAGCATACAAGTTTAGAAGTTCGTAGTCTCATGTAAAATTGGAGAAGGAATATGCGGTATCTTCTAGTGAAGGAGAAGCTAACTATTGTATTTAAATTCCTATTGGTTAAGAAGTGTTTAGACATGACTAATAATTTTTTAATACTTACATGTAAAGGAGGTTGTAGTTGATGACCTCTTAAGTTTTCTTGCAGCTTGAATTATCCTGTGATTGTATGATGATGAGTATAGTGTTAATGTAAATATGGTAAATCAATTATATCGATTAAAAATATATTATTAGTCCCTCTTTTGCTATGTGTTTGGCTGGCTACCTAATGAATTTGCATTTCAGTGAGCCTGGGAATAAATGTATTATGTGGCAGCTACTATATACTAATTATTTATACAGTCACATTTGGAGCTTGGTTGCTTTCTTCCACTGAAAGTACAGTAAAGTGTTGTGTATTTCGTGCTTACTAAGAGTCTTGATGGCCTGGGCTCCTGCAGAGGCATACAGTTACATGTCTTGCACTGGAAATTAGATCTAAATGTGCTGATGGATCAAGACTTCAATGCAGCTAGTGAAGTATAAATTCATAAAAATTCTTGCTACACATTAGCTTAGTCATGCAGATACCTGTGATTATTTCCAGGAAATGTTAGTAATACTGATGAAGCCCAAGTTGAAAATTCATATAAACAGAAATGTAAACATTACCTATGATTTTCTGTTACAATAGGAGGGACTATTCCGTGTAATGTTTAAAATGTAACGGTAAACATGCATATTTAGGGTCTCATAGATAAATTGTCACTTTCATCTTGGTTTGGAAAACCCCTTTTTGACTGATCGCAAACCTGTATTATGTCACAAGAGGGCAGTGTTAGAATATATAACAAACTGAGTGCAGGCACTGTTTAATACTGAAATGGCTAGTTTGAAAATCATATTGAACTATTTACTATATAACTATTTTAAAGAATTTGACCAGACCTATTAGTGTTATTTTTGTTTCACTGAGGCAGTAAAATATTCTAGCTGCTGATGATCATGGGAGTAATTTCATTTGCCATTAACACGGGACAGCACAATTACAATACAGAGATCTGACAGGATTACCCATCCTGACTGGAGGCTGGTCTGCTTTCTGTACAAGTTATTTATGAATTTTCAGGCTGTTAAACGGTCAAGAAAAGACTGAAGAGGACATGGGCTAGTGGTTTTCTGTTTATTGTTTTTATTTTTTTTCCAAAGTAGTGTCATAATAGGAAATGCAGAGGTAAGTGTAATGAACTGTTTGGTCTTGCCTCAAGATGTTTGTAAAAAATACCCTGATGAATATCCTACTTAAAAGTTACATAAGGATTTAGTTAGTACCCTTCAAAATAAACAGATTTAGCAGCCTATTTCTGTTTAGAAAGAGGTTTTTACCCTCCGTTATGGACAGATTCTGAATTTATTTTTTATTTGGCAATGTTATCTACCCATTTTTACAACCAAGATACATAGTAATAGAAGTTCCTTTTTGAGATAGTTTGGTGTTGTCTTAAAAATACTGTCAACTGCCTCATCTGTGTTTAGTTTTTGGATTCTATTTTGAAAATGAACGGGTTCTGACAGATGAGTGTTGGTAATGTCTCAGTATGAAGCTGGGAATAAATGCATAACAAAAGTATCAGTATGACATCTTTGCCAGATTCTGCAGCATCGTGTTTCACTATATTAGATTCAGAGCCTTTTACCCCTGATGATTAAGATTTATGTTCCAGTCTGATAAAATGGGAAGGAATGAAGAGAAGAAAGGCAAAGATCAGATAGTAATTTATTCTACAGTTTTTCTGTAGTCTGCTTGCTGAATCACAGTGTGTGTTGGGAGCCATTGCTGGTTATCTATGTTTGGTGGTGATTTTTTTTTTTTGAGCTAATCAGGTTTTAAAAACAGACTAAATTGAACCAAATTGACTTTATAAACAATTAGCCTTTTTAAGCAAAGCTTTAAAGGAGGAGCCGTGGGTGATTGGGTAGTACAGCAGTGTCAGCTGTAGGAAAATGCAGAGGACTGAGGATCAAAAGCCAAACAAGTTGGTACTGCTAGAAAAATTGACCACGAAGAGAGATACAGGTGTCCACGTAAGAAAGGAAACAATTTGGATGTCTCCAGTGGAGTATAAAGGAGGTATGTGATAAGATGCAGTGGAAACAAGGGAAGAAATTTAAACAGGACAGTCTTTGCAATGCTGTTTCCTGAACATAGACGTAACGTTGGTGTTACGTATTTCAGGGACAGCCCATGTGAAGCTGAGACAGGTTTGTATTGTAGTCTGTAGTGTAGTGCAAATATGCTCAAGCTAGCCTTAAATTGTTTGTTTTCAGCATGAGAACTGCTCTACCTGCTGTAACACAGATTAGGAGGACAAATGTACATAGCTGAGAAGTTGGGTATGTTAGCCCATGCTGAGCTCTGCAGGGTCATAGTTATATTAATTTTGATTTTGAACTTAGCTTGTGTAGATTTAATATAGAAAAATCATTTCACTTCTGTCTGCCAGATACCTAGGAAAAAGGCCAAGACATTAAAGATACCTTTTGTAGAATCAGATGGGAATGTATGGAAATAATTAATGTTATTACAGTATAGTTAATCTGATCTGTAAATATTTTAATTAGGAACCATAAGAGAACTTGTTCACAATCTTTCCTGGAGTGTAATGTCTCCTTTAAGTAGATCACCTTGTCTTTTATAAAGAGGATGGACTAACATATGTTGTCAAACTGCAGTTCTAGCATGGAAGGATATTGCTGTGTTATCTTTAAAAGTAGTTTGATAAGGATTTCCTTTCTGAATGATGACTGAAACATATTCCAGTGAAGGTAATGGAGCAAGAAAATCACTTCATAGAAGAGATAATTTACTTTCACATGGATCCTTCAGTTTCTCTGTTATGAAAGGAAATTTTTGCTAAGGACAAGCTGAGCTGTGTCAAAGTAATAGTACACAAATTTCCAAAATGCCATATTTTGCAGATTTTTAATTAATGATGGAATTAAAGGTGGTATGGAGTCCTTGAGGGACACAGATGCAGAAGTGAGATGAAGGTGGAAAGTATGGGAAAATGATGAAATAAGAAGTAAAGCAGACTCATCAACTCCTTTATTCAAAACATTGAAAAAACTTAGGTATTTTAATAATTTTATATAACAAACAATAAAAATAAATATTTTATGTATTTATATAATATTAAATGATTTTATAACTTAAAATATTGAATAAACTTAAATATCAAAGAAAAATACCCAATCTCTTTCTTCCTAACACAGGTAGTTTCTGTCATATTTTCTTTTTTTCCTCTCTGACACCATGACTTTGTTCACCCAGAGCACAAAAATTCTGTATGCCAGGTTGGAAAATAGTGTCACAAGTCAGGGAGGAGCATGCAGGAATGTCTCTTATGATGGGGGAAGGAATAGTGCAGAACCTTGAATTTCTGATTCTTATCCATAGTTTGCTCTGACAAATTCAATAATGTTTTAGATTGATTGGGGGAAAGGAGGGGGGATTTAACAACTCTTTCACCGCATGTGTCTCATCTGTCACTGACAGGCAGTGCAACTGAATGCACAAACAGTCTGTGATTTGAACGCTACCATTCCTATAGTGTGCTCAGAGGATAGATAGCAATGGAAACAATCTCATCTTTTTTAAGTCTTTAATACTGCCTTTTAAATAGCTGTGTAGATTTTAGCTGGTTACCAGCAGCTAGAACCCCCTGCTGCTTCTGGGATGGCAGAGGGGAACAGCAAACTGAGTTTTGAGCTGCCAGCAATCCTCCTGAAGTCTACATTGAACAGCAGGAGATTCTTGAGTGTAAGGTTAACAGGCATAATAAGAAATGCACACCTGATTCCCTAGGAGGCTGGAGATGTATAAATTGAGGGCAGAGAGAAGATAGGGCTCTGAAGTCTTGAAGAAGGTAGATGGGCTTGCTCTTTAGCTAGCTGAGAAACTACATATATATGGAGAGCAATGATGGCTGGGGGAGGAAAGAAAAAAAAAAAACATTTGATAGAAGCCTGGACTTTTCTTTAATGAAGATAGGTAGGACCATTCCATCTCCTTGACCTAATACCCCACAATGTTAATTTATTTCTAAGGCTGAACAGCTGCCTCATCAGACTTTCCCTTAGAAAGTGGTCCCTTAACTAACACCTTTCCTCTGCTCTTCTCTATTCTGTTTTCAAAAATACATTCTCTAAGGTTGTAAAGGATCAAAAAAGTGAAGAGTTTCTAGAGAGCTTCTTTTGGGTATCAAGGGGAAAAGGAATGAGAAAGAAGTTTAAAGATGTAATTATTGCTTATAATCCACCTAATGGAAAGGTTTCTTTTTTCTGCTAGACTGTTTGGTTATTCAGCCCTCAACAGAGATCTTTTATCTGAACTTTCCAAATAAAGTTGAGTATAATATATTGGAGACCTGGAGATCAAACTTGACATGAGCAGTAGACACGCTTTCTTTGTAGCTCCTTTGAGTGCAGTTTTGAGTAAAGTAGCACGCGTGTAGTGGTTCAGGTCTGGACCCAAAGCTTCTTAAAGCACAGTTTTAGTGTATTTAGCCTGTATTTTAGGCTGTTTGTAGAGGTGTACATTTCTTGGGCGTTTATTCCCAAATACATGCATTCTTTTTTCAAACAGCACCTGTTCATATTTGTCTTCCTTGCAAGTGTATTTCTGACAGTTGGTAAATTCTTCCTAGATCATCTCTAAAATGCAATTGATTTTGTTTTCCTGAACACATAGTTTTATATGGTAATATCTGTGCAAAAGCAATTTTCTATGGTTCAGGGAACTGGACTATTATGGGCATTTGTCTTTGTAATGCAATTATAAAGCTACTAACTTGATCTTAATAGCATTTGCCTATTACCACTTATTAGATGCATGAAAGGAAAACAATGTGATTTTAAACACAGAAAATGATGCTGAAATATGTTCATGCATCTCTCCTGGATTATCAGCCACAAGGAAGGAGTGGATGGGATGATAACATTTTCCTTTATTTTTGTAGCGTTTTTACGAATCTTACATTTTAGAATTAAATTAAACTATATTTCTAATGTTGTGTCAAGTAAAATTAGCATGTGTTTTTATATGTTTATGCATTTGTCTATGTGCACGTATAATTTCCTTAGTAAACTGTGACTTGCTTCTGTGTAAAGTTTTAGTACTGTTACTGTTTTTATTTTTAATTTACTCAGAAGATGATCAGTTAAGGTCCATCTTAGAAAGAGATTTAAGTAAATGTTGAGCTACAAGCCAGTGCTCAGGAGCATAGGAACTTGTTAGCCTAAAATAGGACATGAATCTAAAGATCTTGATTCAGCAAGATACTTAATTTCTAGCAGTCTATTTTTTTTATTTACTTATTTCTGCTGTAGCTCATAATTTATATTTGTACTGTCATAGAGTATGGCTAACAGTGTTTGAATCAGACATCTTTTCCATCACATTAATGGCATGTATTCGGATAGACCTTTTTGAAGTGAGCTTTACTGCATGCAAGGGACCATCGCAATTACTCTAGACTTATTCCAGGTTGTTTTGGAATTAAAAGTTTACGTGAAATATCTGAATTATGTGAAAATAACTTATTTTTTTTGTAGTCATTGGACAAATGCATTATAAATACAAGAGAATATTATAACTGAAAATTAAGTTTATTAAAATAGCGTAACGCTCCTCTTCTTTTTGATGAGGGTAACTTATATAGGGCAGAAATTTATATTCCAAGATTGCTTTCCTGATGCTAGTTATCTTCTGATCACCTCTGACATTTCTAATGGATTTCATCATTACAGCAGTCTTTATAGATGAACAGAGGTCGTAACTCTCTTCCAAAGGTGAGGGTGACACTTGTGCCCTCTGCTTTGCAGCAAGATAAGGTCTAATCTGAATGATGGTCACTTGTTTCTGCACGGAGGCTTCCTTTGCTGTTAATCAGCATATTGCAGGCTTTTGTTTATTTCCTTTGGTTTTGGTACTCCTAATTTTTTTTAAAAGAAGATTGCCAAAGAATCTTAAGGTAGTACCATTAACAAATGTGACATAAAGACTCTTATAAGAAATGCTGGAATACTTAACATGTCCTTTCATTTTTAATTAAAGGATGCTGTAACAATATGCACTTTGGGAATAGGAACTGCGTTTGGAGAGTCCATTCTGGATAACACTCCTCGCCATGCTACCATTGTTACCAGAGAATACAGCGAGCTCCTTCGAATTGAGCAGAAGGACTTCAAAGCACTTTGGGAGGTAAATTCAGGTTTATTTGCAATTTATGAAAGAAAAAATAACAAAATATAAGCTCATTTATAGCCTAAGCAAATAAATAATTCCTCTTAATTAGTTTGGACAAAAAGGAAAGTCTGTTTACTTCTTTCTAGTGATTCATATTCTCCATGATTCCATACTACTGTATTGCTTTCTTGCAAGCTTCTTCTACTTTGTCTTCTAATGAAATAACTTATATAAATTCCACCAGAAATTTTATCTGTATACTGCAGGTACTGCTGTTTTACCATCAAACTTGCTTTTGTTGCATGCATTTTACCAGGAGAGTCTACCTTTACAATACTCTGATGTTTTAAATTGCTCTCATTTATTCCTGTCTCAGCAACAGCTGTAAGGGGTTTGAAATTAGCAGATGGACAAAGATCATTTAAATTAAGTTACTGGTAACACATGAATTCCCTTAAAACTTCCCTTTCTGGAGAACATTCAGCTGAGATTCTTCAGTCTGTGTGTACTTTAGTATTCATGCAGAGAAGACTCCATTTATATGTTACCATGCTAAATTACTGGACTTTGATTAGTTTGTATTTTTGTAAGCATTGCACTTGTCTGGAAAAGCGTTTGGGGTATTAGAAGGCATTATATGAATTCCATATAATTTAATTCCAGAAAAAGTAGTTTCTTCATGAGTAGTTCCTTCTGAATAGTTCTGAATAAATGTAGTACTGCAGTACTACAGATCAACTTAAATAAGCAGTAGAGCTGTAATTCTTAAAATGGTTACTACTGTTACGGATTATGATTTTTATGATTATAATAAAAGTGCAAAAAATAGATCTAATATACGATTAAGGGTGGCTTTTTGTTTGTTTTATTTTGTTCCACAAAATTTCCTTTTATTTGAGGGAAAGGACAAATGAAAACTGCTCATCACAGATTTTTGGCATACCAGAACAGTGCATGTAAATTCTGAAAACATTTTTTTTTTTTAAATGGTTTGATTTGTAGGTGGTGTATTTAATTTTGGAAAATGAACCTGTATACATTGATTCAGTATTGACATTAATTTATTGTGCAAATGACCCTAAATGATGGGACTAAGAGCTATGAACTATCTTCTTTTATAGTAAAATTTGTTTACACTGAGATCTACTGATTAAGTTGACTCTTACAACAAACGTTTTTTGCTATCACAAATCTAGGCTGTTCTTTGGAAGACAAGTAAATCTGCATTCATACTGCTTATGAAGTATTTAGTATAAATTATAAAACTAGATTTTGAGAGAAAGATACAGTTTTTTTTAGAACTTTAGAAGGAATTTTCAGAAACTGTTTAACTATTGTGGATTTATAGATTTTTCTGCATTTTTTAAAACGGGAGACTAAGCTATTCAGTTTCAGCTGTATTGCTCTAAGAAACAATGGTATTGGTGTGTTTCACAGACCAGATGTGGATTATTAACACATTTAATGCACAAAATATAGCAAGTGATTTCTTTGAATACAATTACAGTTGTGTCTGTATCTGAAAGAAAGAGATTGCTACTTCTAAAGAGACTTTATCACTTTCCTTCTGTCAATTTTATAAATTTAAATACTTTTTGAGGAAAAGATAGGATATTTTTTATCAAAAAGATTGCTTTTTATAATATGCAAACCACATTTTCTGTAAAGGGCTCACTGAATGATGTTCTACTATCTCCCTCTTTAACAGTCAGAGAACGCCAGTCAAAACAAATAATATTGTCCTGATAACAGCAATTACCAGTTAAAATGGCCTGGTCGTTTTTCTAATAACTGTATCCATTGAAGTAGCATCCTGTTCAGGAACATCTGTTGAATTTAGATTACTCATCCTTGGAGACTTGTTTTCTATCCCCTAACTTCTAGAGCAGATTGGAGGTGATAAAATCTGTGGTTAGGCTTTCACACAGCTGAACGCTGTCCCCTGATGAAGAAGCTCTAGGAGGTTATGGGAATCACTGGTGTCATATGTGCACCAATTGTCCCTGGTCTTCATCTCTGAGGAGCACTAACAACCATGAAGAAAGTTATTCATCGCTATTATAAGACTTCCATGGTACTCCAAGAATGTGTAGGAAAAGGTACTGTTTTTGTTGACAAGAACTTGCTTTCCCTCTTTAACATCAGTGAGTTAGAGTGGTACTAGCTACCTTGCCCCAAAGCTGGTTTAAACCACAAGGGAAAATGCATACAAAAATAAACATAAAAGAAGAAGGCTACACCCGAGGATCTTTAGTCACACACATCCTGATGGATAGCTGTCTCACTCCACCCTCCAATAGTTGGATTCTTTTAGACAGAGCGGGAACGAAATGAATGTATTTGAGCATTGTTATTGTTACAAAGTTCTCTGTAGTTCATCCTCAAGTTTTGTCCTTTCACGCAGTTGCAAAGTTTTTCAAGCCCAGACAGGAAGGGAGTGAATCTGCTGAGAGGTGACTTATTTTTAGAGGTCTTTCCTACCACAGTGAATTACTCAGCCTTCCTTGGATAACACGCAAATAACCAATTTCCTTTTGTGTGGAATAAGATTATGTTAGAAGTTACTGAACATGCTTTGAGAAACACTTGATCTTGACTAAATGAAGAGCAGCTATTACTTCGGTATGCAGTAACTTTGGAGAGAGGGAGTCTTGGCCCCTGTAAGGTCAGAAGGAATATTTTAATTTTTATTCATGTTCATCAGCACTTATACATCTTGTCTGGTAAACGGTAGCGTAACTTGCTTCCTGCTTTTGTCCGTCTGATGATAATTCAGATTCAGCCCTCAACAGGCTTCACTGCTCTGAAATTGTATCTTTGGGGGAAACCTGCTTTCTTACTGCCTTTATTTTCTGAACACCATGAATATTAGTTTTAGTGAGCTATTTTAAGAACAGATCCTCTGTCAAAATGGAATACATTTTGCATATAGCTTCAATGGGATGCTCTTTAGGAAATACATGTATGAAATGGCATGCTGACTTGAATGCAGTAAGTGTTCAGTGTAACTTCTGAATAAGGTTTTTGTTCATTAGAATCAAGGCCACAGCTCTCAGTGGATTTTCATGTAATATGAGTTTGTCTTTTGAAGGTGTATCTAATCTTTTGCCTTATCTCAAGGTCCAAAGTAGTCTTATGCTTCATTTTATGTGTTATGATTATTGCAGTAAGAATTATGAAGACACTGTAAAAATTCATGAAAATGACCATAGAAGGATTTTTTTCAGTTATTTTCATCTGTTTGTACTGTAAGTACATTATTTATCGAAGTATGTTACCGAATTGCATGTTGATATTTTGCAGTGTAACACAGTAGGCAGCATTTCAGAGAGGCAGCCTTTCACTTGCCTTTGGCTACTGAAAATACATGTTACACTATTACAGGACAACGTTCTCACTTCTCTGTCTGGTAGATTCGTGAACACTTGGATCTTTTTGAGGAGTACTAGGAATCTCATGTAGATGTCAGTACTTTCTAATGCACTTTTCCACCACTGACTAGTCCATATGAGAAATTCTTTCTGGTTCATTAACTGAGAGGTTAGATTTAGTCTGACAAATGAAATACTGGAAAAGGGTGTGTGTGTGGTGGTGGGGGGGAATAAAAGAAAGAATCAGATAGTTTAGGTGGCTGGACATGAATCTATCAGGTTGATTTATAGTATACTGCTTGTCAGTTTATTGTATTGTAATCAGTTGCAGAAGTCCTTGCAGTGATTTACTGATTTCCCATAGGTGAGTATAGGAGAGACTTAAAATTATAGTTAATAAAAAGACTATTTAGCCTTACAGGAAGGACGATCATGTGCTGTAAAATAGCAAAGTGCTTGGAGACTCAGAAAAGTATGAAAAGGTGGTTGTGGAACCTGCAGCTATATTTACCTGTTTCATGTCATGCTCTCATTGACTGAAATTCTACCTTGATGATTTGCCTCTGTAACGTGGACTTATTTGAGAAATGTAAAAGTGATCAAAATGTAGTAGCCTACCTTTAGATTATGGCTAGAATACTGCATTCAGCAACCTCTCAAATTTTCATCTTGTCAGAATAAGGAAGAACTATTCCATGGTGTCAGATACAGATTGCAACATAGAAGAAAGATGTGAAAGGACTCAGGTGTGTGGTATTTGTTGCTTTGTGCTGTCTGCAAATCTTCAGCAGAAGAGGAATTCAAATTTGTATGCAAAGAAACAGCCAGTGTGAGAGACGTTGAAAAATGAAGTGATGATAGGCAGGCAGATTTTTTTTCCTAGACTAACACATGGAAGAAGAAGGAATATAAAAAGTCCTCCCCCCTAGCTTTAGAATATGACAGTAAACACAGAACTGGCAAGACTGTGAACAAAGCTTTGTAAGTAACTAACGTTCCACCTTCATACCTTCTGTGTTAATACTGCTGAAAACATAGAAACAAATAGCAAGAAAAGTTTCCAAAGTTGTTGTTTTCTCAAGGTAAGGTGCCAGGTTGCAAACCTGGTTTTGCTGGTGCAAAGTGAGCATATTTCAAGTGAATGTAGTGGAATTGCTTTGATACACATGGAGCTAAGTGGGAGCAGAGCTTGGCCTCTAGTACTGTTGTTACATTGGTTTTGGCTACTTTTCTGATAAGCTTTTAGGATCCCTTGTTTTCCTTTTGTCAAACATTTCAAATATTAACAAGCAATGGTTTGTCTGGAAGAGCAGATTTAAATGAATATGGAATGGTGTTCTATCATCAGTATTAGGATTTACATCAGAACAGCGACATTAGTCAGCATATCTAAACAGTGACTTCTGCTTTTATTTGGGTATATGAATTACTTAATCTTATGAAAAAATGCAGATTTCTGTGAACATCTTTTTTATGACTTTTTCTTGTAAAGTAACCTTCCTGGCCATTGATGGTGGAGAAACATGAATAGGAATTAGGCTTGATTTTTTTCACTTCAGTAACCTGATTTTTCTTGGTTTGATAAGCCTGGATGGAAGCATACAAGTCTTTTGAGAAGTGTCTTGCTGTAATGTGTTCTTTTTTGGCGTTATGACCGGAAAGTTTGTAATAACAGCACAGCACATTATCGGAAACAAAGCAGACAATTACGTAGTGTACGTAGCAGACAATTACGTAGTATCATCCATGAGACACAATTTCTCTAAAAGGTCAAGGGATCCAGTTGGTTTGAACTTTGCAAATTTCTCTTTCTTTGTCCTTGTCTTTCATTTGAAGTGCCAGATTGGGCACTCAGTATACCCCTTAAGCAACAGAAGAGACTGAATAATAACAAGATGATTAGAAAGGTCTGGTCCTTCATGTCTCTCTGCAACAAACTTTCTTGATGCTTGTTCTAGCATGTTATTCCTACAGTCCATTTGCACCCCAGCTTCCCAGTTTATTCCAGTTCAATGCTATTTCAATAGCAACGTTTTGTGGCTGTATCATTGGTTACCATAAAGAGATGGATTAAGGCTTTGTGGAGCTGATTTCTCTTAACCTTAACTAGTGTGGTGTTTCTCTTAGATGCAATTCTGTGTCGCTATAGTAAAGCCCATCAGTTTGAAGCCCCTAGTGAATACTATTATGCCAGACACTCTGCAAAAATATATTATTATTCCTATTTACAGCCCCGGTAAATGTTTGTGTATTAGCACTTCAAAGAGTCTTAAATTATGTTGCAGAAAGTTTGACTCTTTTTGAGGTTCATTCATTGGGGGGGGGGGGGGAAATCCAGCAAGTATGTTAGTCTCCCTGATAAATAATGCCTTTGTTGGTTTTCTCATATTTTATCATGGTTAAAGGTAAAGTTGAAAAATAATGGATTCATTCAGTTTTCAAGAAAAAAAATATTTTGATTAGTTCCTAAAATACTTAAATTACAGAAGAGCATCTGACAAACTGAAATGTATACACTTAAATGCAGCAGATGTTTTTGAGGCTGCGTTTTTTTTTTTCTTGGAAGCTTTACTGCCAAACTTGCATTTTCTATAACCAGCTTTTTTATTAGCAAAGCAAGTGCTTTTCATCCTCAGCAGATTGTATTATTAAATGCAGTATCTCTAAGCATGATGTGCTAAATGGGAAAAAACATCTATTGCAAAACACAACTGGAAGCCTGTGAATATTTTTTTCAGGGAGCAAACTTCTGGGATTTCATCAGTTCATTTCTATTAGGCAAAATATCTTTCAGAAGAATCAGAACATTTGAAGCTCATGAAAGTTTCTTTTTCTTTCTTAATACATATTTTCTTTCTAAATACATATTTTAACTATCAAATGTATGTCTCATTCTTATCTTTCACAGATAATATGTGTAACAGAGTTGTCTTTGTAGGGGTGTGTGTGTGTGTGCATAATCTACCATCTCTGTATAGTGTGTGTATATTACTGCATTAAATTCACCTTCAAGTTGTCAAAATTCTGTGTCAAATTGTCTGGAGCTTTGGTTTTAACTGCACTTGTGGTTGTCGGGGCCCTTTATTGCCTTTGAAATGAATACCAAACTGGTCAAATGCATAAGGCTTTGGCTATGCTTCTAAACCTTTGGATTTGACACACTGTCTGTTCCTTTATTCAACTGTGAGGTTGATGTGGATGAGATGGTTTTGCAGATTGACCCTTTCTGATCTTCTGGTCAGTCTCATCACAGTCCTTCTTTTCTTTTCAAATGAAACCTCCTCTTTCTTCCTTACACAAATGGTTAATTGTTATCTATCATGAGGTATCTGTGGTATTTATTTTGGTTCCTTCAAGTTCTTCAGAGAAATAGTAATTCCTTAGAAGCTTCCTTTTAGCAATGAATTTTGTTGTTTATATTGCTTCACAGCAATGGATATGGCTGTGTGTTCCTCCAAGGCATTTTTCTAGAATGCGTGCTTGCATGCTGCATTTGAATGGGTGCTTTCTGCCTGTGTTGTATAATGGGTGAGGCAAATAATGTGATACCATTTATTAGATCAATGGATGTGTTTTAACATTGATGTTTTAAAAATCCATTACCTTAAACCTGCTGGCATTTGAATAATAGTAATAAAAAATCTATGACGACAAGATCTGTGGCAGTGGAAGATCTTTTGCAGATTAGCACACATTGAAAGCAAGACAACTTTTTTCTGACAGTCTAGAGTTTATTTTTTTTACAATGTTTTCACAAAATATTTTAATAATGTTCGCTCTTATGTAGCAAGAACAATGTGACTTATAAGACTCACTTAGCACAATATGAATTCCTCCTTCCTTAAGGAAACATTCCCTTGAATGAACATTCAAAAACTTAAAACTCGAAGCTACAGCCAAGACCAAAAGAAGTCAATTTATCAGGTATATAGATTAATAAATGTGCTCAAAAAGAAACTGCCCTATGCTTACTTTAGGGCACATCCAATAGATCTTTCCTTTTCCTTGTCATAATCAGAGTTGTAAGGTTCAGCATTTTCCCTTTCCCTTAGCCTGGTTCCTCCCCTCTTTTCATCCGTGGTGAAATCCTACCTTACTGAAGTCAATGAGTGCTTTGGGATTTCAACCCAGGTAATTACTAATTTCTTTCTTTTCCTTGTATAGTATGTAGCACAGGCTGCTGGTGTTAGTTTTAAGTCCTCTTTACCCTCTTCCCTTCTGGGGTAGTTTCTACTCACTGATACAGCTGATGTGATGTGAAAGCATGAACCTGGGATTATTTAATGGTTTAATAGTTCGGGGATGCTTAAAGTGGTCAACCCAATAGTTGTACTGAGGAACATTGTATCAGAGGTTTACAAACTCTCACATCTCAGAGGTATACTTAAAACTTAAAATACAAAGCACTGTGAACTGAATGTGGAATATCTCCCTTGTCAGAAAAGAAGAATTACGGGATCTAGCCTGTCATCTGTGCTAGTTGTGTCCAGTCACAGATATCAAGAAAGGATTTAATGATAATAAAACTTGTGTGCCTGCTCTTGAATTGATCCTTGTTTCAGTCTGAGCCCTGGAACTCAAACACTTAGAGTTCACAGATTTAGTGTGCGTTGCTGTAATGCCATTAATTCCATGAGTAACAAAATTCCTAGAAGTCTGTTTACTAGCAGTGTGAAAGTATCAGGCCTGAAACATGCCCTGAGGGCCTTGCAGGTCCTCTTAAATGTTTGAATCTCATGGGATTTATGGAACAAGCTGTTCATGGATATATTTATTTTATTGAGTGGTTGTTCATGCCATAAATATTTAAGAACAGCATATAATAAGAGATGGAGACCTTCTAGTGCATATAATCCCTGTATTTTTATACTTTGTAATTAAGTGGATGTTCACAGAGTTCATGTTTTTATTTAATATTTCTGGTTTGGGCTGTTGTTGAAATCAGGAGGTGTAAATTCATACCATCAGCATGGTGTGATGCTGAAAACTGTATTCCTTTTTCCTTCATCTCATTCTAGATTAGATAATGCCACTAGTGTGCATTTCCTCTGAACTCTGCTTAAAATAGCTTCTCAGTTAAATTGCAAATGAAGAAGTTAAAACTGAAACTGACAAATGGAAGTTTACACTCTAAATATCTTCTAGTGTAACTTTACTTTTGTTCATTTTTAGTTACATTGATAAAATTTTCATGTCCTTCCAGACGCAATGCTTAGGTCTCAGCCAGGCTTGTATACCATTTGTGTGAGGGTGATACATAATCAGCATTTAAAATTGAATCTTGCCATTCTGCATTTAGTACTTACTGATATAATTAAGCTTGCTTACATTTTAACCTCTGACCGTTTCCTGAGTAATTTCTATTTAATTTTGTATTCCACCTCTCTCTTGACCTTTGAAAAACATATTTTCTGACAACCAACACAAAATATTTTCTTGGAGTACTAACCACTTCATTTTCCAAAATACTTAGACAAGCTTTATTCTGTTTATGTTCCCCAATCCTGAGCACAGGTTAGTGGTAACAGATGGAGTACCATTGTTTTGTTTTAGTGTAATAGAAATATGCCACCCAATGTGATTTTTATATGACCTGGTCTTTGAGAAAGTGAGTCCGTCAGAGAAATCATACTGTTCTGAAAGGACTGAGTTGTAAGGGAACTTGTTTGAGTTACTTAGGCTTTTATGTTTAATTCTCTCTGGGGATAATGCTGGAGACTCTCAGTACAATTAAGGGAAGATTAAAAGCTCAGTACAGGCTTATTTTTTCCCTTCTTCCTTTCTGCCAATACCCTCTGAGCCTGTATCCTCTCTAAAAGCATGGAACATTTTTTCAAAGGTCTTTTTTCCTTTACCATTATTTCTCAGGCAGTTGTCTGGTATGCTTCTCTTCCATACATTGAGGAATGTGGTTTCTCTTTCTGTGTTTGTTACTTTTGATCCTGCTATTATTTAATGCCAGTTCTGTTGATATCCAGTAAAGAGTTCATTGGCTATTTCTCCTTAGGCTAATCTGTGACATTTAAATCACATTAGATAACCAATGATTGCCAAGCAGTTTGGTAATAATTCTTGCACCGTTGGTGAGAGTTGTACTAAGAAACACTAAGTAATGGTATATTGGCTCTGCAGACCTAAAAGGAGTAAAATTGTAATAAAAATGCAGACAATAAAGTAGATATGTCTGAATACACTGACAGTATAGTATCTTTGATTACTAAAAGTACCATTTTACATAATGTTTTTTTTTCAAAGAGATAGACTTCAATCTGAGCAGGTAGTAGTTGGAGCATTTACCTCTGCTGTTGCAGTGATATGGTCAAAAGATTACTTTGAGACTACCACAGAAGTTCACAACAGAACACTGATTCTGCAGGTTGTCTGATGTTTACGCACGTCTGCCATATGGAATTTCCTTATAGAGTATGTTACTTCCATCTGATCTCATAAACAAAATGTACTGTCTCGTTTTATTCTGAGACAGACTTTTCCTGTTTTAACAACAGGAGGAGGATTCTTCTGACTTTTAAACTTTCTGAAGAGCTTTTTGATATTACTTCAGATAGTGATGCATGCTACCAGCCAGCCCACAAGTATTGATACTTGAATTGTGGTCAGCTTTGTACTCTCACATTTTGCAGTGCTGCAAGGCACCCTGCGAGGAAATTCTGGAAATGCTCTAAGCTGTAGGAATGCTAGGGATACAGATTTTACTGCCAGAGAAATTCTGTGAGGAATTAATATTACAGGGGCATCCATGCTATTAATCCAAGTATCATTACAGAATGTTAGGTGAATTACCTTTCCTGGTATCCATTAACAGAACAATGTCATTAGATGAGAACTGAGTTAATCTATAATGAATAAAACGTAAAGACAGGTTGTGTTATCCAGAAGCAGACCACAAATTATATTTTCCCTCATCCTTTAACAAAATAATTCATTTTACTATTAGTGTGCAACAAACTATGCTTCTTAATGTGAGAAGACAGCAGACCCCCAAGAAACAACCCCAGCTCTGTTGCAAGTAGTCTTCACAGAGATGGAGAGGTACTTTTTGTCTGCCTATTCCACTGATGGGTTGTAGAATGAAGGCATAGTTTACCCTTTATGATGGTATGTATATGTAAAAATAATATCAAATGTCTAGAGTGAAATAGATCTTGACTATGACTTACTACTGATTGTTCCCTATGCCCATCTAGTGCAAAGCTTTAGTGTGTTTCTTCTATCATTGCCAACTAACATTTCTGTTGATTTTTCTTTTTAGGTATATCTTTATTACTAGAACTTTTTCTTCTTTGTTTCAGTCTACATACGCATGTCTTCATTATCTGATAATACTGTCACCATATGTACAAATGAAAATTACTTAATACGCTAAAGAGCTTTTTACAGAAGGAAAAAGCAACTCTTATTTTTGAAAGCTGTTAATGAATGCTATCTTTTTATCAGATGTGTTCTTTAAGTGAACACTTTTGAATGCCCTTTTTGTGCAAGCAGAATTTGCTATATGAGGTGCTCATGTGAGCATCATCTTCCCAGAATCAGATTGCTCAACACAATGAAAATAAACACAAACTTGTGGAACCTTTGATGCTATAGAAATGAAAAATCTCATAATGTTGCATGTTTAATTTTCAAACTTTAAGCAGGGCACGTGTTGCATTCTGGTCATGAATATGCTGCCTTTTAGCAGTTGTGTAGTAGAAGCACTCTTGGCATTTTTTCTGCCCCAGCAGTGCTCATCTAGGCATTAGCGACAAACTGTTCTGTAAGAGAAGAGAGGGAAAGTATTCTTATCTTGTTAGATGCTGAGCATGGTGAGAGAACAGCAGCACAGACTAAGTATTTGGGGGCTTAAAACAAGCTGGTGGACTTCCATTATGCTGTACTTATTTTTAAGAGGATGCAGAAGGGCACAGTGTTCTTAAACCAAACCTATCCAGTTCCAGGAATTTCACTGCAGTAATGGTCAGTACAATTTGTTGTGCGTGTAGCAAAAGGCATCCTATGGCTTCTGTCGTCTGCTGTCACCTGTGTATTGTAGAAATTGAATGTAACAGCATAGCAAACTGCATAAATAAAAATCTGTCATGTCTCCTCCTGGTCAGTTTTCAAGAGTAGCACTGGTTCTGTTCCTTCTTCTGAAACTAGAATAATGTCTTTATTTAATGCCATCTTTATTTCTGTTTCTCTAGGACTTCATTTTTTGGTTCTGTCTGTACTGCTTTTACGTATCTGAGATGACTTCGTTCTGTCCTTGCTACTTATACTCTTAATGTGCTTATACACTGTTGTCATGTCTATGTTTTGTCATCACTCTAAAAGAAAATTTTACGTATGTTTGTTATTGTTTCCCAGAGTACTCAAGGGATGTACTTAAATGATGTCTCCCTTGAATTTTTCCAAATGGATTTTTTCCCAAGCATTTCTAATTCTCTGGAGACTTACATAAGATATCATTTTCATGTTTTGACCGGTATGCATACCTCCTTTTTTAGCGTTTTCATAGTGTGTTATCAAGTTGTTTATTCTCCCTTTGAGACTATGATTAAAAAAAACAACAAACTAGCACTTCTTTAGACACCTCCTTTTTGTATTGCCATGTTTCATTACCTTTTATTTTCAGTCATTTAGCTAATTAATTTGTATGACAGTATTTCTATCCAAGGCATTTTTGTTTTTTTTAGGTGAGCTATCAAATTATTATTATATCAAACTATTAAATACTTTACTGATATCCAAGTATGTGACAGCTACTGCATCCCTTTCTTCTACTATTGTAGTGATTAAAAAAAAAAAAAGCATCAACTACCCACATGTAAAGCCTACAGTCTCAGTTAATTCCATTTTGCTGCTTTACACATTTGTTGCCAATATTCATGAGCACTCTGATCTAACTGGAGTGATGTTTCCTGCTTCACTTGTGAAGAATATTTTCAAAGTATTTTTGTGTTTATAAAAGTTATAAGGTGCCCTAGTATCTGGTGCTAGATATGGTCTGAACTAAAGTGAAGTTAGTGACGTAAATTATGCAATCTATGTGCACTGGAAAAAAATATTGAAAAATTACCACAGTTCTGGTATTGCAAAGGTACACAGAATTTATTGTGAAGTTCACTCTAAAAAGAAGGAAGGGGAAGTATTAGAAAATAAGGCATTGAAGAATGTGTAATTTCTAACATTTAAATTAAAGCAACTTAAGCTTTTTTTGACCTCTTATCATGATTATCACTCTGCTAAATCTGCCCCTCTATCAATATCTACATTGTTAAATAAATAGCTTACATAAAACTAAACAATCCTCTTCACAGTAAATACTGTTGCTTACTCTTAACATGACAAAAGTATTCATTTTTGCATGTGCCTGTTCTGGTGGTTGTGGAGTATCCCTTTGTGCTCATGTTGCAAGAAAGCAGAGGAAGAAGTGACCCCAAACTCACCTCCAACTTTGCCTGTTTGCTTCATGCAGATCTCACTCTTCAGTCAAAAATTGTGTGACTCTCTGTGTACTGGCAGATAATCAAGGTCAGGAAGATAAAGCAGAAATATAATAATTATATACTTTATCTTGCAGAACCCACAACATTCAAAGCATGCACATTTGACTTTGACTAGTTGAAATTACAAATCCCTTTCTATGCAGGACTTATGTAAATATTCACATGAAAGTACACTAACCAACTTTGTTCTGTTTTCATCTCCAGCAGACAAATTTGCTCTTTGGAAGCTTGCTTATAAATGTTGTGCTTACCCCTCTGCCATGGCTGGAACAAGTAACTCTTGTTTCTGTGCCCACTCAAACCTGATGGTGGTTGGCCTCCTTGCTCATTTATATGTTCTCACGACATCTTTGGTTTCCAAAATGCATTAATGTTAAACAAACATAATTCAATTTTTTGATAACACTTTATTACCATGTCCGTCTCTTCTTAGAACTTTTTACCATTCTGTGACTTTCTTCACCTTTTGCAGCACACTCCTCTATGAGAAAACTGCCTTATTCAGGCCTTACTGATTAAGATTAGAGGATGGTGTTAGGAACCAGAAACTTTTGGAAATTTTTCTGCACAGAAAAGTGAAAGCAAGAGGTATCTTAAGATCTTTTAATCAAATCCAGACTTGTTAGAAATAATGATAAATTTAAAAAGAATCCCCTGCTGGAAAAAAGCAGTGCACTTAGCATGTCTAGATTTACTTATTCCAAACTTAGTTGCAGGAGAAGGAAGTTATCTCTCAATATCTAATGAACAACTTTATGGCATGGATCTCTGAACAAGAAACCCATCCCACATTCACTGTAGGTCATGTTACCCCTTTATCTAGGGTAGCTGTCTACCTTTGCAAAAACACTTTTTCTCTGTTCTCTTTACTCAAGCTGGGTTTTGACCTTCTCTAATATTTTTTTTTTTCCTAAGTGTGTCTAAAACATGTCTTAAAATGGTCTTTACTCATGGGCTATCAGGAGTTGAATGAGGCCATGAGTAGGAGGCCATGTCGTTCCATCAGGCCATGTCTGTCCATTGAACAGAGGCAACATTCTCATTTGCAATTGAGGAATCAATTTCATCTGGCTGGTTTGAAGGCTTTAAAGCTAAGTTTATCTCTCTTGGCTATTAAAAATACATTTAATGATAGATTCAGCATGTCAAAGATTCTTTAAGGGAAAGCAAGAGATAAAACAAGTACAATGTTATGTTGCTGGGCAGTCAGTTTATAACTGTCATCCTTTATTTCATCTCCAACCTGCAGTCTGATCTTGTGTGGGAAGTAGAAGAGGACACTTGATAGCACCATCACTGAAATGCAGGCAGATTGTAGAACCATTTTGAGAAAAGTGAGAAATCCAATTTCATTGTAATAATGTTGTTTTAAGGAAAAAAATTAGGCTGATTGGTAGCTGCTCAGAAGGATAAAACATAGACTTATGCTTCCTGTTATTGTTTGGCAAGTGGGTTCTGCAACCCATGGGACAGCGTATCATCTCATCGATTTTGTTCCTGACGATTGCTGCTTATGTAGCCCACCTTGTGGCCCATGCAGTTTGCAGCTAGGAGTCTCCTCTGATTTGTAGGGATTGCTGTATTTCAAATCCCATCTCAGCTTTTCTTTTGAAAGAAATGTCCCTGCTGTTTTCTCTTGCAGAGAGTGCCTTGAAATGTAAACTGGATACCTGGTGTTAAAAACGTTGCTACTGATTTATTTTCCCTAAGCTATTGATTATGTGGTCTTCTAGTCACTAATGTCAGGTCTGTACTGCTGGCAAGGTTGTGGAGAAAATGTCAGTGTTACCTCTTTTTTGGTGAGGTATAGGTAATAGGGGACTGCTATAAGGAATAGTTGCAAAAGAACTTTTCCTTTCATACATTGTATTGTCCCTAAGATAATTTGCTGAATGAGGTTAAAATATAGGAAAAGCTTTGGGTTGGCTTTTTGAAACTTGTAGTATATTACCATAATTTTTCCATGTCATGGCAGTGCTCCATGGGAGGAACGGGCTGTTGCTGGTTATATAGACTACCAGTAAATTCCTTTGTTCTTCCCTTTTGAAAGCCTAAGATGTGTCCAGCTCTGCTATGCAGTGATTGTGATTTCTAGCCGCAAAAAGACAGGTCATGTAAACCTGTCTCATGAAGACTATAAGTCTTCCGTTGCAATTTTTTTCAAGGCATTTAATTTTACCCTCGTTTTCTTCTATATAAAAACTGAGAAGATAGAAAAAAAATAAAATATATATATTTTACTGAAAGCTTTTTGGTGATTGTTGAGTAGTTGCACATGCTATAAACATCCGGGTATATCATGTACAGCACTTACTTGAACCCACAGACTCTCAGCTTCTCTGGAAAGTTGCCTTTTGCTGTGCTTTTTCTGGGGCTGCAGCACAAGTAGCTCAGTGTCCTTTTCGTGGTGGGACTCTCATTGTGGCTTAAAAAAATCTGTTTTTTTTTTTTTTTTTTTTTGCATAGGTTTCCTTAAGTTTTAGATGTCTGCCAAACTGTCACATTATTGATCGTTTAACCTCCGAAAAGCTTCTTGCCTGTCTCAATCTAGTATTTGACATTTTAAACAAATCAGTTACTTGCATAAATAAGCACCCTGCTGTCTTATCCTAGGTTTCGAGAATATGCATTTTCCTTACCTGCATGTATTTATTTGCTTGAAATTGAAGTGGGCTTGGGATCGAGAATAGATTGGAAATACATTTAAAAGTCTGCTTTCAAAAGCCTTTCCTTTTCCCAAGTAACACTCTTTGTGAAATATTTTGTTGATTTCTTTTTCTCCAATTAGCCATATTCCCTTTTAGCAAGGTTTTAATGTGTTTTTTTTTTTTTTTTTTTTTTTAGTAGAGAAATCATGTTTAATTAAAAGTTACTTGCATGTTTTCAATTATAGATGATAATTTGTTTGGCTTTACACTCTCAATTGCCTCGAGTAATTTCTTGTAGAAATACATATAATCTATTTGCATGTTTGAAGTATTAGCGTGTCATTTGCATAGCTTGTGTGTAACACTTAAACAAACCACAGGGGCTTAGGAAGGGCAGATCATGTTTTTTTTTAGTTCTTTCTGGCCCGTCCTGAATAGATATGGAACCAACTTTTGCTGAGAGAACTGGAAATTGTGTTATCAAATCAAGTCTCAATTCTCTAGACAGGTTGTTTTGGCAAATAATTGGGAGTTGAGCAGGTGTGACAGCAGAACTGTTATATACATATTTTTGCTTGACATAAGTCAAGTGGATTGATGTTTATTCTTACTTCACGCCCTTGTCTAATTCCCTTGTAGCAGAGGGAATCTATATTAACGCATCCCAGTTGGTGTATGTCACGATTCCAACAGACAAAGCTGTTGTAGGTTTAGTTGCTGGAGGTGAGATGGTAGCAGGTTTAAATTTTTTTTGTGACCACGTGTTAAAACCATAGTTTGATTGGTCTACTAACATAAGTTCTGTGGTTAGGTCCTTGAGTGGAACGTAGCATATGTTTCTCCTCACCCATGTTTAGAGAGGTGAACTCAGCCTGGTTTAGGTACAGTGAAGTACTGCCATGGTAAAGGTGATGGAGTGTCTATTTTATATGGTAAGACTAAAAGAGCATGTCTTGTTTAGTCTGCTGATGTGACAGCTGATAGGAAATGTGATTGCCTTCTATAAATGCATAAAACCACCATTCAGGGGAAAGAATCTGTTAAATAGTGCTGCTCAGGAACAGGTTGGTACTAATGCAGCTTGACTGTACAGTAGAAGCTTCTCTCTAACCATCAGAGCAATGAGGTTACAAAACAGTTTTCTAATGGTAGCCTGGGGACAAAAATATCCCAAACTGGTATGGTTAAAGTGGAATTGAATACTTCTGCTGTCACTTCCTGTGTACCTGCAGTAGTAGCTCCAGTGCTATGCTTATATACCAGTTTTCAGTATTTTGGCTAACTTTCCTAGTACAGCGAAGACCTACATGAAACCCTGGGATCCAGACCTTGCCTCAGTTCTTAGTGAAAAAGTATCCGTACAGCTCATCCTACTTTTTGAGTTGACAGCAGTTTTCTCTTTTGTTTGCCACATCCGTGCCACGCTCCTTTTTGCTGGTAGATGCTAGTCAGAAAGGTCACCACCATTGTTACCTCCCTGATGTAAGGACCTTGATTTCTTTTTTGCTGTTGTAGCACGCTTTTTCACAGATGGTGTGAACTGGAGCGCTCCTAGCAGATCAGAGCTGTTTCATTAGGATTCTTGTCCTGAAATGAGAGATTTGAACATGTGAATCACATTTCCAAGAGAAGGCAACATAGAATTGCTGCTCATTGGGTGAGTCCAGTTCTGATTCAACGAAAGATAGAAGAGCTCCTTTCGTATTTTTTTAAATAGACACCTTCAGTTGTTTGAGTGTGTGGTGGTAAGCACCTATCATCCAGAGACTTACCAAGCTCAAAATTGCAAGATGCTTACTCAGCATCTGTGAGGAGCTGCTCCAAGTCTGGGAGGAGATGAGATTGAAGGTGCATCAGCTCTTCAGTGTGCATTTAGTCAGCTTCTGGCAGCTCAGCATCAGACATCCTTTGATATTCTCTTTTCAGCTATCTTTCCTTAGGAGATTCTCACTCTGGCTTCTGAGTGCCCTTCTGCAGTCACCAATTTCATTCCTTATCAGCAACACATGAAAAGGGGAGGAAAACTGGAGAGACTTGAAGTCATGTAAAGTCCAGCAGCTAGATCTAAAAATGTCATTGTTATTCTTACAAAACTGTTGCTCTGTGAGAATGAGCATGGTTAGGTCTTACATTCTGTGTTTGAGGTTGCTGTATAGGTAAAACCCAGGAAGCACTTTGAAATGGATATTGCCACATTTTGCCACAGAGGACTTGACATGAGAAGAAAAATACCCTCTTTGCTTCAGAATTAATTCAGTGTTTTATAATAAACACTGTTTCCTTCTTTCCTCTTTTTCTGTTTAGTGTTAAGATACTCCATCTAATGTTTGTTTAAAATGATGCTGATAATAAGCAGAGAATAGATCTTTATGAGTAGCTGAAATTTGTCTGGTATTTAAATATTACTGATGTTTCAGTGGCACATATTTCTTGTTTAATATTCAGGCATGGCATTTGTTTTTGAAGGAGTACTTATCTTCTGTGATCAGGGAGAGTAGCAGTTAGGAGCAGCAGTGATGTGAGTCATTTTGACAGTGAGCAAACTTGTCAGTGTGTTCACGTTTTCAAGACTAGATGGTCTTAGACATCCATTTTTTCCTAAATATTTTTCAAAGTACTAATGAAAATTTAAACAGCTGTGGCTCATGATGTCTTGAATTGAAAAGATCATGAATTAACAATTGCATTTTACTGCTAAAATACTACTTGTTTACTGGAAAGTCACAATGGGGTAATGATAAGGTTCAGTGAGGTTCTTTTGTAATACTTTTAATAGCTAAATTTGACAATCCCATAGTGTAAAATATGTCAGTCCTAAGAAGAATAGAGAGAATTTGTAATGAACACACACGCTGTAAGGCAGTTAATTCTTTTTTTAGTCAAATGAATTTATACGTTAAGTACCTTTAAGCCCCGGGTGGTTTTTTGTTAGTTTTTGTTGTTGTTGTTGTCGTCTCTTCCTTCCATAAGCCTCGTTTTCATTAATTTCACACTGGCCACTTTGGGATAAACTAGAATTTCACTGCATGCATATAATACGTTTGTGTTAGAAAGTGAAAATTTCATGGTTTTGGCTGAAATGTTGGTGTATTACAGCTGTCTCTTGCCTAAGGCCATCTGCATAGGAGAATATTTCTTTAACAGAGTAAATCATAAAAAGATTATAGCAGACTTATTGGAACCATTCTTCTGTATCTCTGACTGCTGCCGTTCTTGTTAAAGATATTAAAAAAGAGGCTCAGTGGATCAAAATGTGGTATTTGTGTAAGAATACTTGCTTTGCAATTGTTTCAGAGGGGAAAAAAAAATCCATGCTACATTCACTGGCTCTTTAATTTGGATTGCCAATGATAATGCAGAGTCTACTGCTAAAGAAAGGTAGGATGCAGAGGCAGAAACATTAGTGCTAATCTGCTGCAGAAGGACTAGATAAATCAGCACAGCTCTCATACATCACTAAGAGAGAAGCTGATTGCAACTTGACCATGTGCCTAAGTGGTCACATCAGCAACAAGAACGGAGCATGGATAAAAAAATTAAAATGTACCCTTAGGGCTACTTGCTGTGCAGGACCCATAATAACACATCAATGTAAGTTCAAGATTTCTTTATTTTTTATTTCCCTTTGTAATTATTGTTGTTTACAAGATTATATTTTTATTCTGCATAGATTTAGGGGAAATATAATGGAGTGAAGTATAATGCTAAACAGCTAATAGTTTGATAATGTTTATGTCTGTGAATAATAATGGACTTTATTGCTGCGTGTTTCAGTGTAGTTCTTTCTTTGAGGATATTTTAATATTTAATCCTAACCATCATATATCAGAAATTGAGTAAGGTTTGGGGTGAGATGGGAGTGAGATCTCTCTCTTCATCTTTGTCATCTTACATTTCAAAAGGACTCGAGAGGCAGAATGCCACAAATATATATTACTACTACTGGGAGAATTTTTCCATTGCTTTATTCTTTCTGTTAAGAAAAATACTTTTAGAGAGTGATTTCTGTGGACCTTTTTGTATTCCTGAATTACACACAGATGGTAATTTTCCTACAATTAAAAAAAAAAAAGTGCAATTGTTTAATTTAACGTCACTTGAGCATCTGCAAAAAGGGGAGGATAAATGGAAACTGAATAATCATTGATTGCTAGTCTGCAAATTAAATTTAAAAAGTTTTTGCAGTAAATCTTATTTCAGATCTTTTTTTTTTTTTTTTTTCTTAAACTAAATTAGGTTATCTTATTTAAATTGAGGCTACAATATAGCAAACAAATGTGTGAAAAGATTCTGGATATTCCACGTTTCCAGCTCTACCAGACTATAAAGATGTTGTTGATTGTTGCTACAAGGGAATATCTTAACTGTAGAAATCAGAGCAGCATGTTTAAGTAATACATGGGAAAATAAAAAGGAAAAGTGGAATATTACTGTTCAGGTGTTACAGTGATGCTTTGTTCAAAGAAAAAAGTATACAGTAAAAGCTACTGATGTAGAATCTTATGCTGTCTCTCATGGCTTTAGGAAAAGACAGGCTTTTTTTTTTTTTTTTTTTAGGAAAGGGCAGGTTTTGCTGTGCACTCTGAAAGTGGGATATTTTTGGAAGCATGTTTAAAAAAAACAAAACAAAAACAATAATACTTTACATATTTACTTATTTTTAGGGAAAGTTAGGGTGCTTCAAGCAAATTTATGGAATATGAAAAAGGAGGAGTGAAGGATGCCTCAGTGATAGGAACTTGAGAAAGTAAGTGTAAAGATACAGAAAAACACCTATTTATTTTTTGTTTTGTGGCTATGGTCAAGTGTAATAACAGGAGGCTTAGAAAGTAGCCTGCATTTAATTGACAAGTGGATTATTTTTGTTGCAAGTGAAAAATGTGTAAGTAGTTGTATCTGCCATACAGATAGTTGTATGGCAAGAAGAACAAGAGGTGGGAATGGAGAAAGGGAAAGGTGAGGCTTTATGTCAAAAAAAAAAAAAAAAAAAAGTTAATTCTTCCCAGCATTATAAATAACCAGCCTGGTTCACTGACAGATGAAATGTGGACCAAGTGACAAGTTTATTTTTGTGCAGGATATGCATGTGCACGATCACACAGGCTCTTGGTTGTACTCAGCCCCTGAAGCTGCTGAGGTCCCATTGGGAACATGTAGCTTTACATTCTGACTTGGAGAGGAAAAAAAAAAAAAGGAAAGATGTATGGCAACAGGAAGCATGGAGGATTTAGTGGTTTCTTGGCTGTCGCTTCTGTTTTCATGTACCCAATGTGGTATTAAGTTGTAAACTCCATGGCAGACTGATTATATTCTTGTAACACGTGAAAAATGTAATAATCTGGCTCCAGTTAATGGAGTTCTGCTTCTGTTACTAAAATAGAGAGGACCTTTTTTTCTGAGTTCATTGGAACAGCAGGCGAGTATTCTGGTTTACAGAGATAATAAAACAAGTAAATAGTTTTCCTTTTCTTGTAACTGGACAAAATTTATAAAGATTTAGAAGGCCAAAGTTATCGTGAACAGTTCAAAACTGCTACATATGAACACAACTACAGATTGTTGGCATATTGTGATCTTAAAACAAACACTTGCTTCTCTGTATTTCTGTGAAGTTTCATAATGTAGTCACTTAAATTATGTGCTAAATGAATTACATTGTATATGGTAAAACTGGGCTTAGGTCATGTTTTCTATTAAGTTTTCTTTTTAGCTGAAGAAACAAAAAGTACTGAGTGCATTTTGTAGGCCAGATTTGATCTTGTGTGTAGTTTTTATTAGTCAAGAGAAAGCACATCCTCTCACTCTAGAGTGAAATTCTGGATTTATCTATTATGCTGAGTGTTTTGCTGTTACCTGTAAATTCTCTCACTAGACTCCAACCTGGTCTTTATTTCTACTTTCAGTTTTAATCAATAAATTTATGCTAATTATAGTTTCTTGTACTTAAGAGAAAAGTGTGCTAATGGACACCATTCCCTGCACTTTCGGAGCAGCAGGGGATTTGTTGATGCAGACTTCAGTATATTGAATTTGCTTATACCTATGATATTCAGGCAACAACATACAATAGGAGCAAGAATATTTTGGCGGAAAAGCTCCTATTTATTAATGTTACCAGTGCAAGGCCTGAAGCCTTAAAGCAACATGTGCCCTATTGTGGTATCTCACACAGGCTATCAAAATACCTGAGTATAATCATAGGATTTCAAACTGTTTTGATTAGATGGCATTTATTTTAGTTTTCTGTCTACAGAACAGCACAACTTGTTAAAGCTAAAAGTTTGGCATCTTCCATCTCAGTGTTGGTCACAGAAGAAACCTGTATTGCCCCAAGAAGAGGTCCTTTGAGCTCTGTGATACCAAAGGAGAGAATGTACTGCATTGCTTCAAGGAATATGTTGTGTTCCTATCCCGAGTCTTGCCTGATCTCCTCCCCAGACTAAGGCGTGACATGGCTTTTTTTGATTCTTGCTCTTCCTTGTCCTTCTTGGGTTCTAGTCACCTCTGATGAGAAGACCATTTCCCAACTAGCCCAGGTGACCTGAGAACTGTAGTTCTTTGAAGTATGCCAGAAAAGCTCTTATCTTACTTTATCCATGCAGGCCTAAGAGCTCATTGATTTCTTCCCAAGTTCAATAATCACTAATCTGTCCGCTGAATTGTCTGGAATGCTCTGTATCACCACCAACTTCCTGTGTAAGATGTTAACTCGCAAGCTGTGGTATAGAAAGCAGCTACAGATCAACTCATACTTTCACGTCAGTTACCCCCTCAAGTACACTTTGAAAATTGTGTTCAACAACTTTGTCCTTGGGCAGCATTGCACGTGCTGTGAAGAGATACGTATGGTAATTATCTCAACAAAGTGAATTCCCATCTGTTATCAGTCTCTTCTAGGAAGACAATGAATCTCTGGAAGGAGCAAGAGAATTTTACATGTAATTGGATTATAATACAAATAATACCTGTTACAGCTGGCAGGATAACTGAATTAATTTATGCCCTGATGTGGTCCTCCAACCCAATCTTCAAACCTGTGTTGAAAATAACTTCATGTTTATAAATTTTTATGGAAGAAGATCATACATGGAAAGGAATTGCTTTGGTGTCACTCCTTCTAGCTTTCAAGTTGTCTTCCCAGCCTTGCTAAATGCTGCCCCTGAAGTGGATTTCTTCCAGAACGTTGTGCACTGCATGGTACTAGACTCTGCCGGGGTACACACAGCAGGGTTAGCCAACAGATAACTTCTAAGGACAACCACTTGCCTGATCTTTCAGTCTTGTTTAATGGAGATTTAGAATGAAAATATGTTCAAAGAGGGCATCATGCAGACTGATATCTATAACTCTGCTATTCTCTGAAAATCCTGATTAGGGTGACAGTGACTTGTGAAGCTTTATGAAGCTTTTTACAGTTTTTGTTACCTCTCTATTATTATCCTGGAAAGTAAATAGTTACATATTGGATAACCATATGGATGATGTGTTGGTATATTTTAAGAAGATTGCTCAGATGGCTCGGAGCCCACAGTGGCAGTGCCAGGATTTTTATGTACTGAAGATCTAAACAAATAACTGAAAGACGGAGGGGACAATTGCTGAAAGGAAGAGGGAGCAATAAAACTTAGAGCTCACCTTTAGTATTGGTGATGGGGATCAAGGCTGTGGGAGAAGTGTAGCATGGCTTCTTGTAGTGCAGTTGCTCCATCTCCCAGTTACGTTCCCTGTTTGAGCAGCGTAGGTGGCTGTTCCTGGTTTCTGTTCCCAGCACTATGCTGCCAGTGCTGCTGCTGCATGCTCCTGCCTCAGTGGTTCAGCTGAACTTCCCAGAAGGAGGTAGTGGAGACTCAGATTGAACTTTTCACTACAAGTCTGTACAAACCCCATTTTTTGATTTACTATGACCATTTTGTTGATAACAGGGCCATTGAATAATCTGACGTTCTTTTTCATTAGGACTGATGTTGAGTGGTGGAAGGAAGAAAGGAGGCAGAAAGAAAGGTGTGGGGAAAAGTACAAAGAAAATTCTTGAGGTATTGAGTAATTCCATAATGATGGTATCTGTTACCATTTTTGTTCAGTGTTTGAATACTGCTTATGCATATTAGCAATCTGTTTGAGTGAGAAAGGACCCTGTCAACCCAGTCCACTCACCGTGCTGTAAATGTAACCTTGGTGAAGGAAAGGAACTGTTTGAAACACTGATATCTTTTAGTCAGGATTTATCATGATCTGTAAATCACGTAATTCTTATAACAAGAAGCCTTCAGATGTTTTAAACCTTGACAATTTTTCATCCATCAAGGAGATTTGAGAAAGACCAAGGCAGCAAGTGTTCTCTCAGACTAGACAGAGTGGGCTGTTGTATATCAGGAGCTGCATTTCCTATTTTGCTGCTTCTGCCAGAAATTCTTTTGTCAGAAACTTTGTCATTTGAGCTTTTATCTGTTTTGAGGGGAAGGAAGTTAAACATCCCAGTTAACATCACCATCACTGCAACAGTAATTCTGCAGACAGTGGAAGACTATGGAAAACTGATAACTGCACACAAATGCCTAATTTCCCCTGGCCGCAATGAGGAGAGAGAGAATTGTCAGCTCCATTTTACAGTGGGGAGATACTTCAGTACAGGTCTGTGCTTTTAATATTATTATTTTTTTAATTTTATTTTTTTTAATTTGTTAATTTTAATTTTTAATATTAAATATTAACCTGTGGATAATTCTGAATAAGCCAGGGTGGCAAGTATATTAGTTCCATGTCTGTTACTACTTTTTGCTGTATTGCTACATATACAGTTAACTGTCACAACTAATGCTGTTTTCTGTTACTGAATCTTCCTCTTTGAGAGAGCAAGAGTACAGGTCAGATTTCTCAGGAACTTTTTAAAAATTATTTTTAGTGCATTCACAAAGTTTCCCAAGAAGTTTGGATACAAGAATTAAAACCTTGCCTTCTTTAACCTCAATAGGTATGAACAAACCATCTGGGTTTCAGTGGGAAAGCTCTTGCATGCATTTGAGTGGAGAATTTGACCAAGAGTCAAGAAAGAAAGCTGGAAGTTTCAATATATATGAGACAGGCTATTTTTATTTTTATTTTTATTTTTATTTTTATTTTTATTTTTATTTTTATTTTTATTTTTATTTATTTTTATTTTTATTTTTATTTATTTTTATTTACCACGTGATAACAGTGTTTCTGACTTCTGAGTTCCCTACTCTTCGGACAGTCTATTTTTAATAGAGAGTATTTGAATGTCAGTGTGGAGCTCAGCTTGCTGAGGGTTAGTGTGCAGCACTCAGCAGTCGGAGATCTCTCTCATTTGTTGTTAGTCCTATCAAGAACTACTACTGTGGTGAATGGCAGCATTCCAGACTGCATCTCAGTCACATGGATTATTCTTTCAAGCAATGCTTGTCTGGGGAAAAGACTATCTGGGGCTTGAATTTGAAGGGCCTTTCACAGTTTTGGTGTACTCAGCTGAGAAGAACAATCAATACTTTATGCATGTGTAGCTGCTGAAAGTGTTTAATATGTTTGCTCTCTGAGAAGAGTCCATGCCTGGGGTCAAAGTGACATAAAACACATCTTTTTTTTTCCCTATTTTTTTTCCCCCCAAATTAAGGTTTATGTGCTAATAACTTCATGGCAGTGACGACTAAAATGCATATTATCTTTGATGTACCTGTATTGTGGCCATCTTTGAAAGTGCCTAGCACCTGTCTGAAGATTTTGTGACATTCATGCAGTAGTGGTGCTAGTAGTGGCAGTAGTGTGGGCTGTTGTGGAACAGGAAGGTTCAGTAGGGATGAAACAGAGACTTCCTGAAGGAGATGGAGCACTGGAAGACAAACAGAAAGCTGTTAACGCAATATAGCTGTCACTTCAAACATGTGGAGAACATGTGGTCAAATGCCTTTTGCATTTGCATTTTTGCATTCTTTGTTATGTTGAGAACACTTGTTCCTATCAAACAGAGTCTTGCAGGCACTGATACTACTTTTCAGCCCCCTAATTCACAGTACTTTTACTCACATATGCATATAATCCAAATAATTTAAGCACAAAAATCCTGTGCAGAAAGGATTTTATTCAAACAAAACAAAATAAACCACAACCCCCTCTGATGTTAATGCTCCAAAGGAAACCCAAGTATCTCCTGGGATTAATGAGTAGGTGGGAGGAGTTCATTGCCTCAGGCATAGCCAAGGGCCATTAATTCCGGCTAGTCATTAATCCTCATGTAATGCCCTATGCTAATGCCACAGTTCCTGTTACAACACAGAAATAGAATTGACTGACCTATGGATTTGGATGGGTTATGTTATTCTTATAATGATTGCTTATATTTCTAAATGCTTATCACTATAGTGTTGGACAGAGTTTCAGTTTATAAGCTTCATGTCTTTCCAGAGAGTTAATGCATTGTGCATTACTCATATGGAAGCCTGAAATGGTGGTGTTAGTATTCCATTCTGTCCTAGCCTTTAAATAAATATTGAAGCAGTCTTGGTAGAGAAAAAATTGGTATCGATATCCTCTAAGGATGATTAGCATACATATTCTCATATTTAGAGAAAATGAAAATTGAACATATAACTCCTTTACTCTGTGGTTGCCGTGTAAGGCTAAGTGAAGTTTAAATTGCATTCATTTTAGTTGTTTGTTTGATTAAAAAAAAAAAAAGCTCCTGAAATTTTAATGAAATAATTTCAGTACCCAAAGAAATAGTGATAAAGGACAGACTAGTTATAAACTATTTAGATGCAGCTGCCATCACATGCCCTTTACATGTGTGCTCATACACTCGGCGCTATACAATAAAAGTATTGCTGGGTAGATCTTAAAATGCAGGAGAAAAAAGTTCAAGGGCAAGCCCCCAGCTTAGCAGATCATGTGAACACACATGACTCTAAGCAGCACGGAACTTAGCTAGAAAACAGCAGCTGTAAGAAATGTCAGAATGCTAGAGTTGTATCTCTGTTTAAATTCTCCTAAAATGTTTTTTCTCAAGAAGAAGGTTATTAACTTGACCTTTACATAGAGTCCTTCTTTGTCAGGGATGCCAAAGCACTTTACAGATGCAGAGATTGAGTATTGACATGCATATGTCAGAAGGAAAGCTCACTGCATAGTGATAGCACAGAGCTTTGGAAATGCAGAAGTACAACTACAGATGGGCTTGACTACCACATACTCTGAAAAACCATACAGCAGTACTGCATAGCAGCTCAGGTCGGGAAGTGTGGGATACTTTACTCAGCTGAAAATATAGGTGAGTTAACAAAGTTAGACTGTACAAGAACACTGGTGAACTTTTTAAAAAGAGAAGAAGCTGAGCTTTCTATAATAAGCACTTGTGGTGAAGACATAGATTGTATTGCTGAAACATGAAATTCCTGTACTACATTGGTTCCAAGAAAGAGGGTATGGGATTGTATGGGGGCGGATTTAGGATAAATAACCACTTCCTACAGTGCTGTCAGTGCTCATTATTTACCCAGCTGGGCCTTGTTTAGTTTATGAATTCAAAATTGATCATAGCAGAGCATGTTGGAGCATGTTAGAGTGAAAGAGAAGGATTAGGATAGACTGTCTCTTGTTATACCAGAATTGCTTGAAATTTATAGAAGTTGTATTCAAACTTTAAAAAGGATGTTATGGAAACAGGTTTGTGTTCATGTACGTGTGTGTGTGTATATATATATATTCTTTTTTCCTCGTTGTGAAATTTCATTGACACTTGTGTTCATCTCACACACAGAGGGAAAAGAGCCTTGAGCTCTTTCGTTTTACAAAGCCTCGCTGGAATTCTCTTCCATTCAGTGGTGATGGCCAGTTCTAACATTACAGCACCTTGCCTTGAAAACCAGCATTTTCAAGACAGGCATTTTTCAGTGTTATACATTATTCATTTTCCTTCCTTTGGTTTTCTTTGCTGTTAGTTTCTTTTGCCACTGTGCAGGAGGAGGAGAGATGAGGGAAGGAGGAGGTGGTAGCACTCTTCCTCTGCTCACTGTCCGTTTTCCCCCTTTTCCCTGGCTCAGAATGAATTTTGTACTGTTTACAGAGCTGTCAGAAACAAGGGGTGGGAGGAAGGAAGAGGAGGGGAGGACAAAGTGAGAATGGGAGGAAACCTTTGCTCTCTGATGTCACTGTAAGTCAAACATGCAGCCATTCACCCTTCTGACAGTTACTGTAATATAAATTAGGCTGTTTTAGGGCATGATGAGGATTTCCTCTTTCACAACTGGGAGTTAGCTAATAGTCTTCATTTAATTCCTCTGTGAATTAAGAATTTTTAAAATCTTAAATAGAGTGAAAACTAATCCCTTGGAGTCTGTACTTGCCAGTGCTGAGCTGAGATGATCCTGGTGTTCCACAAAGGTGTGGGTGAGGTTTTGTCCAATACTCTGCATTGGCCTAAGCAGATCCACAGAGGATTGTACTATCTGACAGCGTGTGCATGGTACTGAAAAGTTTGTACGGAAATAGGGGAACACATCTTTTTCCCAGGAACTTGAGAGTAGTTTTCTTTACCTTTTTCTTATGAGATCTCATGCTGGTTTATCCATGGGGTCTGGAGTATTCCAGACTTCTGTTTCAAAGGTTGTTCTATGGATAGGAGCATCTGAAACCGAATGGAGATTTTGTGGAGGTCTGTGCAGACCTAGCTCAGTAGCGTTTAGTGTGTGTTGGATATGAACAGTTGGAGGGCTGCAATACCAGTACATACAGAAACATCTGGAAACCACTGGGTTAAACCCTTCCAAAGATGGCAGTGACTTCTGGAACACTTCAGACATGGAGCAGAGAGGGACCAGCAGTTCTTGTGTGTTGTTTCCAAAGAGACATGTCACTGCAGTTTGATGCTGACTTTTTACTATTTGAATATATCTGGTTTGAGTTTCCTTTTCCTTTGAAAGGACTTCCAAATATTTTTAAACTTCCTTCCTGATGTTTGTCTTTTTTCCAGATTCCAAAATTAGATCAAGTCACATTTCCTCATGGAACTTCGGGTGCAAGGAAGCACTGAGCTTTTGCAGCCCCTAGTCTGAAGTTGCCTGCTCCAGTAGATGACCTGCGCTGTCATGCACGCTATCCAAAACAATTGGACAATGGCAAACTTTTAAAGTTAATGCATGTCCTGGTTATTGTCCTGTCCCCCTCAGCTTGTGCATTCTGACACTTGCTTGATGTCGCTGAGTCCCGTTTATTGAAAATAACATTTAATCCATGACTTGCCTGCTGCATTCTTGTTTGACCTGTTAACTGTTAAGCCAAAAAATTATTTTAAGAATGGACTTGTCAAAGGGAGCATATCTCCTCCCTTCAAAGACCTCTGAGGATGAATATTTGATTAAAATGTGACTGCAGCATTAAAATGGATGCCCTGTGTCTTTTTGTAAATGAATGACTAGTGAACTCGTGGACTGTCTAGCTTTTAATTGGCAAATTATTCAGCAAGTGTTTCAGGGGGAATTGCAGGGGAGGGTGGGAAGTTAGTTGATTTTTAGATAAATTCATTACAACTTCTATTCCTACTGCTAGTTTGAAGATAATTAAATCCCAAGATAGATCTACAGACAGTTTAAATTTCCCCTCTGGAAATGTGCAATAAAACCCCAGGCCTGAGGTGGGCAACCCACAGCAAAAAAGGATGTTAGGCTTGTGGTCATCTTAGCTGTGACTGTACTCATGACCCATGCAGCTCCCACACCAGCCTTTTCCTCTGTCTGCTTCTTTCTTTGAGCTCCAGTGAATGGCTGCTGATAAAATCTGCTCTCAAAAGGGCATGGAAACCAAATGCCTGCCTGTTTTAAATGCCTGCCTGTTTTTCTACTCTGATGGGTCACAAGGACAGCCAAATAATTAGATATGCTTATGAGCTTTACAGAAGGCTCTAGGACAGTTAGTACAGAGGGAAAAGAATGGATAGACATCCTGTACAGTTGCCTAAATGCACTGCTGGAACTCTAATGGAAAAGATCATGAAATGGGGTATCAGGACATGGAAAGTAGCATAGTTTGAATTAGTTAATTTGTTTGAAAGTTGTGATAGTAATTTGTGAAGAGAATACATGTAGACTGTCCCATTTGATGCGTATGAGTTCAGTGTTGCTATCTTTGTTTCTGTAAGTAATGTGATCCAATGTAACAGCACATGATAACTAGGTTGTAACACAAAAGGTTCTGGAAATAGTCCGAATGTGTTTCACACTGGGTCATTCTGGCACACTTGCTAAGATCATTGACTAATTTTCTTTTCTCAGTAGTTGTCTGCTATCAACTTAGCAGAAACAAAACAGCTCAAAATATTGTAAAAATTGAAGAACAAAGCCTGAAGGGTTACTGTTATTTTCAAAGAACTCTTTCAAACCAGAAAGCTTGGTAGAGGTGTGATATGCAGGCAACCTATAGAACCTAGGTTCTCCCTGCCCTATGAACAGGCCAAAGGGTAGTGGTGCCAGCTCCAGTCAGATTCTTTTTAACGTGCTCTGTGATCTGGAAGACAAACAATTAGAAATGGCTGGCTGATCTGGGTATTCATCTTTGTACAGTCAGAAACAAGACAGCGCATACAAATTCAGGGTGGACAGGAGGGTCAATTGTTATTTTAGTTCTTCTTTCAGTAAAAAAAAGACTCATTATTTTTATGAGAAGAAAGATTATACAAATCGATCTTGAATCACCTTTATGTTGTAGCAATACAGTTTTATTTTCTGGCTGATGTTAATTAAATTGCTTCAGTGAGATGCTCTGAATTGTAGTAGGGAGTGGAATATACGCAGTATGTATGTGTGCGTAATCTTTGTTTGCATTGAAAGATTGCTAAGGTGTTAGATATAAGATATAAAATATATATGTTAACATTGGAAAGCAAGCCAAGTGATCTTTTTTTTAATTTATTTTTTCTAGGAGTTTTATGGTGCTTTGGTTATTTCTGCAAATGTCTACCTGGATATGGTCTTTTCTGGAAAAAAGAAAAAAAAAGCAGCTATTTTCTCAACTTACAAAGAAGCTGATTGCAATGTTCTCTCAATGTTTGCATTGCCGCTTTCTGGATATTCTTTTTTTTTTTTTTTCTGTCTGCAGCAATTTCTGAAAGATTTAAATTTATTCAGTAATCCCCGTCCACTGCAGGAACCTCCCCCCCCTCCATTTTTGCAGACCTGATGAAGATGATGACATGTTGGGCACAGGAATAGGAGCCACCACCTGGGCAGGCTGTATGCCTTCATTAGGTTGAATGCTTTGTATTGTGAAGCCACTGACTACAGCCATGGGCTGCATGGGAAGGTGTGAAGAGTTGAATGTAGTCTGCATTTGCACTGTCTTTTCAGGAAAGGAATCACAAGAAATGAGATTTATAGACAGAGTAACATCATGCATTGCCACTCAGTCTCATCAATGTCTACTGAGTTTTAAAACTGGATGTGTAGGTGATTATCTACTGATGTGGACTAAGGTGTGAGAGAGAGGGAAGAGGGTGCAAGAGGAGGCCTGGAAGAGGATGGTGTTGAATAGCTACATCCACTATTGCTTGAACTTCTTGAAGTGTAAATTAGATATAGTTACACCTGAATGAAAGCTTAGCATTTGAGATCTTTGTTGATGCAAGCCTTACTATGTTAGGGGAAGAAGAACTTTTCAAAAAATACTGCTATAATTTTTATTTATAGTTACAAAAAGTCTGTAAAAACACTTCCCTGCCTAACACTGAAGTCCTGGTGGTTTCATTCCAAGTGCAATCCTCTGTTAGGTCTCCCTGAGTTTAGCCAGTACCTTTGACTTTACTAATATTAATGGTTTCTGTCACCTCTTAAAAGGATGCTGAACAGATTTCCAGCAGTCTGCAAAATCTATTTTGAATCGCAATCACAGGATTGTCAGAAAGGTTTTTGAATCTGGGCTGACCTTGCCATTGGATAGCAATGCCCTAAAAACATAAACTGGCTGCCATTGTTGCTGTAGGTCTGCTCCTTGTGGAAATTTCTGGGGTTAATCATATGACCTGTTAACGAGACATACAGTAGTACCTCATTTGCTTTAACAATTTGAAGTCAGTGTCAGCTGTATGTATTGTGTACATTCATAATTTAAATTATAATGGTATGCAGCAATAGCTCAGTGAAAATGTGTTTAGAAAAAATGTACATGGTAGATAAAATTTTTGGTCTAACTTAAATGTCCAGGCTGCAGGTATGTTGTGTTGAATTCAGACAGAATGGAGACCTGGGAGGAATATATAGTCCCCACTGCTGGTCAGTAATTATTTCAGATGTAATGAAATTTAAATAAAAATACCCGCTGGTGTCTCACTAATGGTCCTGGCCTTTCTCTGGGCAGAACACTTCCGAAATGCAGTTTGTTATAACAGAGTTTCACCAGCTTCCCTCCAGCTTGCTCACAATAGGAAAACTTAGTTTTCCAGTTAGCCAGAAGAGCCTTTTCAGTCCCAAGTTACCCTTGTGCCCAAGTTCCAATTTTTGTGCCTGCTTGCTTACCCTTAGCTGTATTCATCCCCCAGGGAGATGGTGCTGGCTTGCCAGACTGGAGTTGCCCTGAGCAGCCAGCATAATGGTTCAAATTAGGGCTGCTGTTCTCAGAAGCTGCCTCTGACACTGAGGGAAACAGAATTGGCCTAGTGCTTACCACACTGGAAAAAGCCATCCTCTTTGGAAAAAGCATTTTAATTCTGAATAAAACATTGGACTGGCTTTTACCTCATGAATAGCGCTTTATTCCACTTCAATAAATATCAGTACTGACAAGCAACTACATCGTGTCGTGACCTTACGTAAGTGTATGGCAAGGTTCCAAGTTAATTTCCACAAATGCACCGGACAGGTTTTTGTAGGTATTTGACCCCTAGGTAGGCAGTGCTGCTGCAGACAGGGCCGGTAAAACAACCTGGCAAATATCCAAGCTCCATGGACTAGTCCTGGCTTCACAGACACCACCAGGACCTCAGGTACTTCGTGCCCAGGCTCCTTAACATGGCTGAGTGCTGACAGACAGCTGAAGAGCTAGGATTTTGCACAAAGGTTTGAAAGGCAACGTTGCTCTTTGTTAATAGGGAAAGTTCAAGAGATTACAAGTGGCTGGAAGGCCGCATCTTCTGGTAGTTTGAATCTAGCCTCTCATCCTACTTGTGCTCGCTTGTCCCCTGGGAAGGGATGTTTATGTGCAATGAGGGAAACCAGGAAACTACCTGCCTCAGCGGGCCTCCGATCCAGGCAGTCTGCTCAGTGCTCGAACAGCCTGAACGAAACACTGAGCTCTTCATCTCCTGCCACTTTATAGGCTTCTGACATTACTCTAAGATCATTCCCTGCCCAATCCCACCCGGCAGTTGCATGCCCTTATCAGGTTCTGTCATTGCAAACGTGAACTTCATCATGATTCCCTGGTTTGAGATTGCATTTCAATAGAGGATTATCTTCATTAAATAGCCCTCTTTTTGGAGTTGGAAGCTTGATAAATTTCCTATCTTGACATGGAAACCCCAAGTTGTCATATACTTCTTGTGGGATTATTAAGAGGGCCAATGGTTGGGTAACTGTGTCTCAAATGCTGAAGTGTCTTTAAATTCTGTCCCCTGCGTCATTGAATGAGTGCTATATAGTTTCTGAAGTGTCTAAGCTGTTGCTATAAATGGAGTGTGGTTGCTTAAGCCATTCTGGTGCTTCGGGAAATTTTGTACCCTCAGCTTGTTTGCCAATTAAATAGGGAAGATGGTTGCAGATGCTTTGTGTAGGCTATCACTCAAAATATTAACACTAGAAAGTGTAGATGCCTGCCAGATTTCTCTTGGTATTTTCAATTTAGTGCAGGGAAAAATCAGGCTGAGGTTCATCATTTAGTGTTTGATAGAAGGCGCGCTCTCTGCTCTGTTTCTATATAGCAATCAAATCCCACATACTGTACTATATTCTGCCAGGAAATCCACTAACATATAATATGTAGTGGGTTTTATAGCCAATGCTGCAGAGCCGTTTTCCATGCAGGAGGATTTTCAGCTATTTTTTTCTGCTGCTTTGGTAAGATTTGCAATGGTTCTCTCTACAGTGCCAGATGTTGTACATAAAACAGGAAATGATATACCATTCTCTTATTGAACAGGAGAGAAGAATCTACTTTTAAAACCTAGCTGGGAGAGGTTGCTAGAAGTGCCAAGTTTAAAGAGGCAGATCAAGTGTGGGAGATGAGAAAGCAAGACAATACTCGTCTGAATGTGGCAGTGAATGCTAAATCTCAGCTGAAGCACAGTTGATGCACTGACATTAAAGGGAATGTACTGAATATATAATCATTGTGGATATATGCATGGGGTTTTGCATTGTACAATAATCAAATGAGTAGTTCTTTGTATACAGATTTACTGACACTGACGGGAATCTCAGTGGAGCTCTAATGATCTATATTTAAAGAGACATCAGCCCAATTACGTTCTGTACCGTGCATCTGTATACTCTTGAAGGAATGCAGTGTCAGAACAACATTATTTTGGCTGGCACTTCTATGGTATCCTTAATCTACTTACCTTGAAGCATTTTACAAATATTAAGTGCTTCATTCAGTAGCATTCCACTGGGCTGTGTTCATCAGGATGGTGACATGCTGACAGAGAGTTTGAATCAAAGAGCCCCTCATGAATAACCCTGGTGCCCAACAGGTCATGCCTGGCCTGCATGTTCTTTTACTTGTCCTTCTGCTTTTTCCTGTCAGGTACTGGGGTAGCAGCTGTTTGGCCAGCATGCTGCCTAGTAGCCAAGTGTCTCTTGCTGCCCCTCAGGCTGTTTCAGTGCCGGCCAACAACTCTGCCACCTGTCCATGCAGGAAGGGAGGGGACATGGTGTGGGCTGTGTGACAAGGGGACATCACAAAACTGGGCTCTGGATGCTGTAGCTGCAGAGGTTTGACCATCCTGCTGTAAGACATGAGAGGAGAACCATAAAGAAACAGATCAAACGTAGTACTGACTCTCATTAGTAAGCAAAGCCTAACATGTGACACTGAGAATTACAGTTCTAAGGGGAGACATCTTTTATCTTTCAGAAACTTCCAAAACATACTGATAAATTCAGAGATGATTTGGCTCAGCCTCTTTGTAGCCTTTTCTTCTAGACAGAGCCACTTCAGGAGTTTTTTTTATATCCATGCGTGCTACTGTTCTTTGTACTGTTTAGGATGATGGCGATAGATCCAAATAAAATGTAGCTCTGTGCAAGTTGGAGAAAAGACAGTCTACTTCTCTTTAGTGGGACTGCTGCTCCAGCAAAGAGTGTTGGCTGAGTCTGAAGTCTTGTTGCTTCGGCCTTTCATCTTCTGGTAGTTTGAAATAGCTTTTCTGACCATCGTCATCTCTTCCAGCTTCTAGTATGCACAGTGGACACCTCAGCTGAATCACATCTCTGTTGCTCTAATTAACCAGGTATTTGAGCATTATTGGAGTTCTACATATCTTACAAAAAGTCAGAGTTAAAATCAGAGTAACAGCGGCCTCTGATCAGGGCTGTTAGTTTCTTTCCTGAGGCAGAATAGATCAGTAGATCTGTTCTGGCAGTGTTGATCTTGCTTGGCATTTTAGTTAATTTTACTTAGGCTCTTATTTGCTCACTTTATTAACATTTAAAATTGCATCATTGGACACTTGTAGCAATTGTAACAGTTTTTATCCATGCTCTTGTTGATAAATGATTCCTTATTAGAATCATAGAATCATAGAATATCCTGAGTTGGAAGGGACCCTTAAGGATCATCAAGTCCAACTCTTGACACCGCACAGGTCTACCCAAAAGTTCAGACCATGTGACTAAGCGCACAGTCCAATCTCTTCTTAAATTCAGTCAGGCTTGGTGCAGTGACCACTTCCCTGGGGAGCCTGTTCCAGTGTGCAACCACTCTCTCTGTGAAGAACCCCCTCCTGATGTCAAGCCTAAACTTCCCCTGCCTCAGCTTAACCCCGTTCCCGCGGGTCCTGTCGCTGGTGTTAATGGAGAAAAGGTCTCCTGCGTCTCGACACCCCCTTACGAGGAGGTTGTAGACTGCAATGAGGTCTCCGTCGCGATTAGGTATTCGTGCGATTAGGTATTCGTGCACTAGCATGATTTTTTTTTTTTTAATATGGATTTTCCCACTTGTTTCTGTTCACAGGAAGGATTAGCTCTATCTGAAGCCATCATTACTGACCTTCACTGGAGAATGTAGTCATCGAGTAGGTCTGCAGGCCTATTTACAATGCTCTTTCTAATCATGTGAGAGCTGTAGTATCTGTCAAGTTTGCCAAATTCAGGTGATACTGGTGATGTGAAAACTGTGGTTTTGCCCTGAGAAGTTACTGCCAGGTGTTTTCAGGAAAGTGTTGAGAGTTTTTAATACCTGTTTCATTAAGCTTTTGTTTAGTGCTCTTAGAAACCTGCTGTGATTTCCTAAATTTTGGAGGTAAAAACAATTTCTGAAGCTGCTATGTGATTCTTCTTTAACATAAAGACTGTGGGCACGGAACTTGTAAGTCCTGTGCTCATCCATGTTCCCTATTTGTAAGGCAATGCAACGGAGCCTGTGAATAGAAGAGGGCTTAGGGCACAGGTGGGACGTAGGCTGACTGCATGTGGCCCTTCCCAGTGATTAAATTTCCTACTGCAGAAATGAACAGTAGATCTCCTTAAGGCTGCAGGCTAGTCACACTTCCTATTTCTCAGCTAAATATGTCTTTATATAGCAGGTTTGGTTCAAGGATTAGTCATGGTGACTTGGGAATATAGCAGAGATCTCCTGAGATCTTTTCCAGAGTACCAGTTAGCAGAAAACATGCCTTTCTACAAGATGACTGATGATCATTAGTGTCATTGGAACAGATCAATTAATATAAATCTGCTTCACTGAAGCCAGTGAAACGTTGTTAATTTATGACAGCTGAGGATCTATGCCAACATGGTTGTATACAGTGGACTTTCCTCTAACTCCTTAGGAATTGCACAAATAATAAATTTGTATTTATTTCTCTATTTATTTGTATAAATAGAGAAAACAGAGGTCATCTTACTTAAAAGCTATCAAGATTTTCATTGAAATTTGAGGGCTATAAAATTGAAAGGACAGTATAATGCTAAACTTGCATTCTGTGATGCTCCCTAAATAAATAGCCAGCAGTATGTAGGGGAATTCTTGTTAATTGAAAACTAGCCAGTTAAATATCAAGCATATGTGTACAGCTTCCTTGTTCTATGATACTAAAATTTCCCTCAGAATTTTTGAAGGAAGACAGACCAGATAAAAAGCAGTTAACCCACATTTTACAAAACTTATATATATATATATATATATATAAAATTGGGTTTATATTAAATTGGAAAAAAAAAAGTTTGCCTTATTTCCAATGTGTTTTGGTTTTTATTATAGTATACTTCGCAGTACTTGTTTCAAATATGGTTTTAGAGTTGCACGTTAGCAGAAGAATTATGTGAAATGCTTTTAGATATGAAGGCAGCTTTTTCTCTGTTAATGAAACCTTTCTTAAAGGCTGTTTCATAATTATACTTGTGGCTTGGTAGATAATGCTTCTTTTTCATATGCAAGTCATTTGATTCCTCTGATGCCTCATAACACTCAAGAAGCATGGACTCTTGCAGTGTGACTCATACTGTAGCTTATTTTACTACATATTCTATATAAAGACTTTCTTTGAACGGTGAGTGGATACACAATATCAAAGGGACAATAACAAGCTTTATCTGTCTTGCTTCACAATAGAGGAAAAAGTCCTACAAGAATAGATTGGAGCGTAGGTGATTGCAAATTAAGTAGCCCTTCAATTAAGAAGTGTTCTAACTTTAGTATTGCCAGGGACCTTGTCTTCCAGGAGGACTGAAAGTCTCATCCCTGTACAGCAATGCTCTTGCTTCAAGAATTAATCACTTGTCTTGCTGTTGGAAAAAGGTTGAAGTCTATCAGATTCCTCCTCAATAAAACCTGCTTCTCTTCCATCAGGAGTGTATAAGAATGCCCACGTATGTATTTTACCACTGCGACAGAGAGCAATAGCAATGCATTCCTAAGCCATTCCATCTGTTTCAGATGCTTAACACCTTCAGCACTGGTATCTTCCAAAACTGAAAAGTTGCAGCTTTAGGACATCATCACATGGTCACAAATGAAAACACAAGAGAACTGCTAATAAGAGGAATTGAAGTTGAAAAATAAGTTTGGGATATAAAAATAATCAGAGCTATTGAAAATGATTGAAAAGTTTTACTGAGCAGTTTAAAAGTTTATTTCCTTTCAATTTTTGTCTCTTTTCTGCCACAGATATTAACCCCAGTTTCCATGATTTATCTACTTATACTAGCAAATGTATGTGGTGGCTAGTTTGGAGTTACACCTGGGACCATTAGACAGCCAGCATGTGTACAGACTGCTCAGCTGGCTGCTGCCCAGTGAAGTGGGTGACAATGAGTGCCGCCCTCTGAAAACTAATGTGCTTTGCTTGCTCTCCATGTAAAAACAGCGTGTTTATCTAGCACTGCTGTTAGCTTTGTGTAAATGTTATCCCTTGTAGTACATTGCTTCCAGCGGGCTTGAAAAAAGAACAACCAAGGTTCATGGGAAGCAGGTGGTGGGGCCTCCCCAGCACAGCCTAATATGTTTATTTTACTACTTTTTTGACATCCTTTAAACAAACAAACAAAATATGATTCCATAAAGAAGCAGCAGGAAATACAAAGATTTCTAAGAATTGAACAATTGAAAGAAGGACTACAAAGAAGTTTAACTTTCAAAATCAATGATCTACTGTATGTCCTGGCTGTATTAAACCTATCTGTTGAATGGGGTAGGCTGAGATTTCAATATGCTGCTGAAATTATTTGTAGTCATGTGCAAGGTGGGTACACAGAAGAAATGGTTATTTGCTTGAGTCTAATGGACACGCAAAAGTTCAGAAAACTGGTTTGATTCCCAGTGAGCTTACCATCACGTATATCCTTTTTATAACGAAACGTAAGTTTTAGAATGTACTTTTAAAAGCCAGGTCTTCCAGAATGGAAAATTAAACACTACAAATGTGTTCCACTGAGAGCATCTTTAGTCAGTTCGATAGAAATTGTCTTTCCCCCAAGAGGCCAGTACTTGGGCATTTCTGCTGACGGGTTCTGAATGCTTGGGCTCGGCAAATTGTTTCTGGAGGAGCCTTAGTGCAGGAAGCAGCTTTTCTCATTGCCCCTCAGAAGAGAAATTTCCTTGCCAAATTGCCTCACAGAACTGCTGTGTTGGTGCATATACAGTATTTGGCATATGGTTTAATGGTCTGTTTGTTAGTCTTCAGTCTTATTTCTCTTGGTCTTACAGTTGGTTGGTTACAGCCTTCCGTCATCACAATTTGCATAGTTCTTCCACGTAAGTATAATAGCAATAGCTTTGTCCTTTTTAATCTAGTTAAACTTCTCTTCGGAATATTTTTCTTTATTAGTTACCTGCTTTTTTGGTGGTACAGCTTTGGTGCAAGTGTGTGACAAACATCATTTGTTTGGATGGGAGTGTGTTTTTCGGATGGGACCGTGACAACCTGTACATCACAAATGCTGTTTTAATCTTCAACATGATAGATCGTAGAGAGAATGAAGGCTGATAATAAGGAATAATAATCAGAGCAATGATGTTTCTGTGGTTATATATTGCCCTGTGAAAGAAATTCCCATTCAAAAAAGGAATAGAAACCAAGGCTTCTTAATATGAAACTCCTGCCCACACCAAAATATCAGCCTACTCAAACTAGGCTACTTGCTTGATGTTCTGTCTGAAAAATAGTCTGAGTAATTTTCAAATGGTAACCAAGCGGATTTGAATTATTTTTACCTGGCTGAATAAATCTGGAAGAAAGTTGCATAATTTCTTTAAACAAGTCACTCCTCAGAGTTTCAGAAAACTTTTGATTATGAGGTGTTTTGGACACTGCTTGGCTTATGCTATTTAAAATCGTTTAAAGCTTACATTTTATATCCTATTTTCTTCTGGTTTTGCTTGTTACTGATATCACAATGCCATGAGATAAAGAATAACAAACATAAATAGTGCTTCACTATGAAAAACAGAAACTAAGCTTGTGACTAGAAAGTTGGTGGAGACTTGATGTTGTAGTTTGTGCTGTTCATCTGGATCTGCAGAATCTTTAAGCCTAAACTGTCACAAAGGCAAACAGCTTCAATGAGCCTAGCTTCTGTCAGTTGTGAAATTACTCAGCTGTTTCAATGACATCAACTGATAGAACTGCTTGATTTGGTGGCAACAAGAGGCAAGAAGAGAGTTCATTTATTAGGCATACCCATGGGCTACCTCACTTTTTTTTTTTTTCCTTCCCCTCTTACAGTTGGCCATATTCCCTTAAATCTGTGCACTCCCTGTGATAACTCATCTGTTCAGTGAACTGTGGAGGATTCCCCTAGAGAGTCCTTTCAATTTTTTATGGTTATCTTAGGGTTTTTTTTGTGTTGTTTCTGAAACCACTGTCTAATTATTTTGAGACAAACTGTATATAAATTACTAGGACTTTCTGACTTTCCTCCTTTCCAATTAAAAGAGTTATGTTTAGGCTATATATTGCACTCACCTCCTACCCATAACTCCTTCCTACCTAAAACATTTTCCCTTCCATCTGTCTTACTAACTTTTCATTATTTTTAAATATTAAGCTTCCAGTGGGACTTCTTTTCTTGTTTCCCATCCCTACATGCTTCTGATTATCACTGTCCCCTCTCATCCCAAGGTTTGAAAATGTTTCTAGGGGCAAGGTAAAAAGAGTAATGTCACTTCTTGCCTAGAGGATTGCTTGAGAAACACCCCACAGCAAGACTCAATTGCAGAACAGCATTAGGTGTGAGGGCTTTTTAGACTTGGTGAGGGACTGACAGCTAAATAAAATGTCCATGGTGTGAGGAAGTTGCTTTCTCTGGCTCCAGTCAGAGGAAAAAACCTTGAAAGCTTCCCTATGCAAATAATGCCATTGCATTGCAGAATGTTGATCAGTTTACCTGATCCCTCTGTTACGGCACAGTTGAACCACTGCTACTGTGTGTTTGCATATCAGTTTGATAAAAATCAGTCATTCCAATCTAAATATGTTTTGGTATCATCGGGTAAGATGATGTCTTGCAAGTCCATCAGAAGAGACTGTGTTTCACAGGACTTTATGGGGAGCCTGAAATATGAGGGCAATGAGGTGTTATACTGTGTATGGGGAATTACAAAATAGCTCAATTATTATGAACTCCAGTGGGGAATTGCCATAGGCAGCATCTATTATACTATGCTGTGTAAGAAAGGGATTCCTTTGGATTTGGGAAGTTGAGTCCATAAGAGGTTTGTGCTGGCAGTACAGTTCCAGCGGTGCCGTTGCACTGCCTGCTGACTGCCTGAGGTGGGAGGCCCAGGTGTGTTGGGGTCCTGTCAACTGATACCAATCTGATTGTGAGTGACTTTCTGTGCTGCAATATGCTTATTTCCATGTACCAGGAGGAGTAGACTACATTCAGTCATACTCCTGAAATTATAATTATTTAGTTTGTCTTTAGGTTTCCCCCTAATTATTTGGTATTATACTTGTTTTGATTTCACAGCAGTGTTGCTGAGAGAACTGCACAGGCAGCTTTTAAAGCAGCTCACACTGTAATCAAAATAATATTTTTAAAAGCAATGAAGTAAGACTAATGTTATAAAGGAAATTCCCTTGTATATTTACTTATTTGCTTGCATTTACCAAATATCATCATTATAGTTAGGCACAATTGTAGTAGAAACAATCACTTTGGAAGCTGATATTTGCTTGCTTCTGCGAGAAGCAAAGGCACAGCATTCGACTGACCCCACTGAACTCATTAAGAGGTTTATATTGATTTGAGAGGAATTAATATTTAACCCAGAGCTTCCTTCCATATGAAAATAAACTCTAGACCAACATACTTCTGTGCTTGTAGGTTGTAAGTATGAAAAGCTGAGTTCCAAATCAGCTCACCATTTTGCATTTTCTTTTCATTTCACATCTGCTTGTGAAGGGAGGGAAGAAAATAAACTATTTACGTGCAGTGGATAAAGCCACTGCTTCATACAGTGTCAACGTGAGGTCAGTTTAAGTGTCATTTAAGTTGTACTTAAAACCTATTTTTAGGGCTTAAGCACTGCACAGACCTTGTGCTGACCTTAAGAATTTCAGTGGAGGAGCATGGCTTCAGCCTGTTGTTGGAGCACAGCCTGCCCTGGAAGGTTAGCAGCTTTTCTCTGTCTCAGTGGCACATACCTAGTTCCACATATATTTCTTAAGGTAAAGCCCTCCTCATAGCAGTCATGCAAAGGTGTATTGGATGTGTGGATCAGGACGTCAGTATTTGGAACGTGACAGTCTCAGGCTGGAGCAATAACTTGATACAGAGACTTTTGCTGAGTTCTGACATGTCTAGTACAAAAACTTGCTTTTTGCTGCTACACAGGTTAGGATATGTGATCAGGAACAAGACATGTATGTTGCTGCAATTCCAGAATTTACTGTTTCGTCAAAGTATTTTAAAACATAAACCTCTTCCTTGTGTGACCTTTTGCCTCAGCTGAAGCTCTGATCCAGAAAAATAGAAAAGATAAGGGAGAAGCACCATATGGAGGACATAATGTAGAAGGCAGCTCACAGCTGCCCAGGCAAGGAATTGGGTAACGTCAGCATCATCTTGTATTTGTAAGTCTCTTATTACCTGCCTCTGGTCTTCTTTGTATGCTGCATTTTTGCATAGTGCACCCAAACGGAGTTCATCTGAAAGAGAGTATCTTTGGTTCTCCATTCGTTACTGTAGTGTATCTGAAAATAGAAGCTGTGACTACCTGAGGGTAAAAGGAAGTCTTCTGTGTGCAGAACTTTCATAAATTGTTCTCAAAGCATGTTTCCCCTGCACAGAGCCCATAAGATGACACCAGACATAGCTCACTCTAAATGTTGTCAATGTAGGTTTAATGGTTGGCTGTAGTGGTAGAAAAAATGTTAAAATAGTGCATTTTTCTTAGTAGTTCAGCTTTTCTGAAGTCTTATCTGTTGGCTTTGCTAATAAAGAAGCGGGTTTACAATTGTTAGCTTTGCAGAAGTGTTGAAGAGGAGTGAGATTCCATTCTGCTACTTGCATCATTCAGAAAATTCCAGCTAAAGTGTCATTTACTGCATCTCTCCTACAAGAGATTTTTCTGATCTTATATTGAGTTTGAAGCAATGCCGCTGACAGACATCATCATCATCTGATTTTAAAGTGAGCAAATTCAACAGATATCACTGTAAAAGAGTAAATACAGAATTGCATAATGTTCTTTTTCAGCCATTTTTGGCTGAAAACTGAACTTCACGTCGAAGGCAGCTGAATTGTTATATATATGTATTACTATAAATATAGCATTTGTTCTATGGTTACACAAGCGCAGTAAAAGAAAACACATAAATCAGATGGGCTGTTTGTTCGTCTTTCTTTTGTCCTCTTTTAAGTACATGCAATCTTTCCCACCCTTCCAACCAAGTCGCATCTCCACCCAACTGCGTTTCCTGAGTGGATTCCTCTAGGAGACAGAATCAGAAGGCTGCATGATGTCATTTCTATATTTAAATTAGATGGAGCAGAATAGGCTGTGTAATTTGTTTAATCATTGCTCATGCTCTAATTTCCTTGGATTTGATTTTTTGCAGTGCATTCTTATCTTCGGGTTTCTATCTGGTAGCCAAGTCTGCTATTTGGCGTGATTTCAGTGAGCTGGGTGCATTTTTCTTTTCAACTAAAACTCAAGGGGATTCTGTGATCAAGCAAATTCGGCACACGGAGCTTTTCAAGCACGATAAATTGATTTAAGTGGGAATGTGACAGAAAAATATATGGCTCCAAAACAAAGAGATCAAATAAATCTAAAGCATAGTTGATTAGAGCCATACAGAAACATTCAGAAGATGGTAAACAGATAAATAAATAGAAAAGATGCAGATTCATCTGCCATTATATCAACTGTACTAATTCTGGGATCAGGATTCAGCAATTTCAGTACAGGCATTTCCTGTATTTATTTTATCTCAATATCACTAAATGGTACTTCAGTTCTGCTATTTCAGGCCTTGTCTATCTTGTTTTAATGACTTGAGTAGACTGACGTGTACAGAACAGTCTCTGTTCAGTAAATTGTGGTAGAATCTTTGAATTTTATTTTCTATTCTTCCACTATATATGAAGATTTATTTTCTCTTTTGTAGCATTTTATTTTCTAATTTGTCTTTACCCTTTCCTTTAGAAATACTTCAATTCTCTTCCCTTATCTATACTTGGATGATAATCTGGAAATCACAAATGCTAGTACTTAGTAATATTCAGGATTCTTGATATTCTCCATCCTAATATAGGTAGGCAGTTTCTGCATGAAATTCCCCTTTGTACTGAGATAAAAGCACCCCTCAATATCCTGTTGTGCTGTATGTATGCTTAATGACTTGAAACGGATTTCAAGTGCAGAGATAGGCAGTGAGGTGCACACAGTCTGTGACATTACAAGTGGAGCACGTGTTTTTGCCGTGCACAAGGAGGCAGACCACCTGCAGCAAACACTGGAGGTGAGGCGTTGATCCCATACAGACCCACCTGCAGCAAACACCTAGCGGGACTGCAGAGACAGGGTCGCAGGGCAGCCAGCAGCACCCAGCAAGAAGGGAGCTCAGTGAGGAGGTCGAAGCTGCAGCCCTGAGGGCCTTGCGTTCTCCAAGGGCTCCCAGCCCAAATGGACCCCGCTAGAGCTGGGGCTGGACCCAGTCCTACATGTGGCCCAGATTTGAAACATGTGCTGGGGTCTAGTCCTCTCTTGGTCTGGCTGAGAAGCTGCCGAGGTGCTCTCACACTGTTCAGCCACAGTTTTGTACTTCTGTACAAACCTGTTTCTTTTGATATGACTTGTGTATCTCCTGGCATCGCCACAGGCAGGAGTCGCTTTCAGTCAGCAGGATTTCTGATTTTCATTTAATAGGCTGCTGTGTGGTGGTAATGTAAAGTGCTTAGTTTCTCTTTGGAGACAAGGGAAAAATATTGTGAAGAAGCTTATGGTTTTGTTTTTATTTTCCCCAAAGCAATCAGAGTGAAATTCACAAACAGATCTGTACAACTTTGCCGTATCATTTGCCTGCCTGGGTTGCTCTCATTACAACCTCACTGAAGAACCAGGTTTTGAGATTTGTGTGTATGGGTTTGTTCTAGAGTGAATTTTGATGTAAATTACACTTTATAAGCAAACGTGGCTCATCCAACAGCGGAGGGAAAAAGCCTGAATATGCAGGTGGGATGGCTGTGTTACAGCTCGCGGATGAGAGGGGTCAGGTGTCAGCCTGTGCAGACGGCTGGAAGCGTGGACGTGTTCCAGTCAGCAGGCAGGAGACCCAGTGTGAATCCCCGATTACTGTTCAGGTCAGTTACTGTGGTGCTGTTGGGAATTGACGCTTTAGAGAGCTGATGCTGAGGAGCAAGGTTTGCTTCAAACCCTGTGAATTTGCCCTTATCCAAGTATGTTTGTAGTTTGTTTTCACTACTGCAATTTAGGGTTCAACAGGAGTGATACGAGTCTTGAGATTACGTTATTGCAGCAGCTTTGAATGATGATTTACCATCCGGTGTTAAACAGTCATGGGACAGGTCCTTTTTGAAATATCCAATTTAGGCAGCACTGGCAAGAAATGTGTGGAAATTTTCTAACTAAACTTGCTTAGAAGAAATACACTTATTAATTTGTAAATTTAGTAAGGTAGAATCTGAAAACAGAATTATATCAGAGTTTTCTATGCATCTCAGCACATAATATTGGGCAATAATGAGTGAGTGTTTTTTTTTTTTTTGTTTGTTTGTTTGTTTGTTTGTTTGTTTTTTTCCTACCCATTTTTAACAAGAGTTGGGTAAAAAAAAATGACTATGCCTATTTGTTATTTATTTAGTGAAATTCAGTAGGAACATTAGGCACTTTTTATTGGAAAACAGTAACAGGTAGCAAGCAGATGACCTGAGAATTTTCCTATAAATTAGTTCTGTGAGGAGCGATCTTTAGAGCATCAGCTCTAGGGGCAGAGATCTAGACTTTGAGATGACAAGTGTGCTTGGTTGGGGGTGAAAAGAGGGTCCAGAGATCTTCTGGGTCTCTTTTCAGCTCTTTTCATATTGTTCTGGAGGAAAGAGAAGAAATGATGCACCATGCTGAGCTCACAAGGGAGATTTTTCATTGCCAAAATGGTATGACTGGCACAACCAACTCGGAGGAAGAACAAAATTGTACTGAGAGCATCAGTGATCAATTATTTATTATCAAAAGAAAATAGAGAACTGCTGTCAAGCTACAACTTACATCACCCTAGAGAAACCATTAACAGACTATAGGCAAATAGCACAGAGGATTACAGAACTCAAGTAACTGTCAAAATAACATCTAATAAAGTAGTTACACAAGGTTTTGAAGAACGTGTGTGGAAAGGTCACCTTGATGTTTGGCCTAGGATTTCTAGAACTGAAATTAATTATTTTGTTTTACTGTCAAATCTGCAGGTAATGCAGGTTCTGCCTAGTCATCTTCTCTGCTGCCAGTGGTAGACAGAGTAGGAGGCAGTAGAAATGCATCTGGTAATTTAGGGTTCAACTGAAGTGATGTGAGTCATGAGGTCATATTATTGCAGCAGCTTCAAACAATGATTTACTACCCAATGTCAAACAGCCACAGGACAGGTCAATACATACATGTAGTGCTACTACATATTGAGGCTGTGAGTGGGTGAGATTAAGAGAAGGAAAGAGAAAATCACCTATGTGTTGAGGTCTAAAATTAAACCTTCTTTAGTTTTAGAAGACTGTCACTTCCAGCCATGTGTAGGTTTGCTATGACATGGGGAAGCATTAGAAGCCTGACTTCACTCCCCAGTGCTGAGTACCATCACTGTTTGAAGTCCTTATTGAATGGCCCATCAGTTACTCTGCTGACTTGAGAGCTGCTGGACTTGGGGGTGTATCTGGTGTGGAACTTGAATTTAAAACTTTATGCCCAGGTGGGCTTTCCTTCACCATTTGTGTATTGTTCCTGTTGGTGTGGTGGTTTTGCTATGCAATGCACATGGAAGAGAACAGAGGCTACTCTATTTTCTTCATATTTGCCTGGCTTGTTTTAGAGTGCTTGTATTGTATAGATCTCCAGGTTTTGATCTTTCTTTCTCCTTAAACAGGGATTAGATTTTCAATAGTTGCAGCAGAAGAGAAGGGATTAACTACTAAGACATATTTTATACACCTTATGTGCAATAGAAGAATGCATAGGGGATTCAGAGATAGCTTGTACTAGAATTACAGTAATGGCCTTTCTAAACATTATGATATAAAAAATTTACCAGAGTGCATTCATGGTGTAGAAGAAAATCCATTGTAGTCATGAAAACAGCTGAGACTCGTCACCAGCTAACCAATGAGTGGTCTTAAAAACTGTTGATGAAAAAGTTCATCCTCAGTGCCTCCCCAGTGAGGAAAGTGCTATTTGCTTGCTTCCTTCCCTCCCATCCCCTACTGTTCCTCATCAGCACTCTTCTGTGCTTTAGGCTATATAGCAGTGAATGAAAAGGTCATGTTAATTTTTACCACTGCATGGCTATGAGATGGTCAGTAACTGGAACTAAAAATAGAGTCTTTATTACTTGTGCTGTCAGATTAGATGCAGGAAGCGTCTGATCTTTAAGCTATTGCGTGATAGAGTTTGTAAATTAGTAGAAATCTGAAGACAGAGTGAATAGGTCACTGAGTGTAGTTTTAAAACCTGCTGTCATGTTGGATTTACAGAACTAGAAGATTTTTGGTAATAAACAAGCTTATGTGATAGCTGTTGTTGTCTTTCATAAGGAAGGCCTTTCCAGAGTTCATACCAACAGCAGAACACATTTTAAGAAGCCTTTTGTAAATATATAGTTTGTTGATCTTCAGGGTCATTTTAAATGCCACCTACCTTTACATTTTTACCTACTGTATCTTCTTTTCATTTACAGACATTATAGTAATAAGATAGGTCTCACATTCAACATTGTTTTTTTCTCATTATCTCAGCTTTGAGAGAGCTCATACTTGGAGCTTCATTACTCCATTCAATACTGTGAATCTCTTTGCAGTTATTTTCGTCTTCTTTGCATACTCAGGTTTCCCAATGGACAACATTTCCCAGACTTCTTGAAAAATGAGTGTCCTTTGACATTTAATTTGGCTTATGAGCTGGCACAATTTAGTTGTAAATTGTACCTCCAATGTCAGTCTGCACCCCTTCAAGGTGTCTTCATGGGAGACCATGCGTAGGCAGTCATATTAGCCTTTATTTAAGATAACCAGGTAGTTTAATTCATGCTGAGGTCCCCTGGAGGAGTCTGAACAACTGAACTTTCTGAGGACAGGTCCAGGATCGGTGGCTCTTCTGGTAATGCTGGCTGACCTCCTTCACAGGCAGTGCTGCTCACTGGGCTTGATCTGCCAGTCTACTTAGTATACTTAACTCCAAGGCAGGGTAGGACCTTCATGTGGAAGATTACAAAGTTGAGGTCCTTGGCAGCCTACGCTTATGCTCTTTGTGGCCTTTGGCATCCTGAGAATGAGGTGGGGCTGAATGTGGTTAGGGGGCTAAGAACAAGAAATCCACAAGTGTTCCTAAAGCTTACAGTACGTGAGTGCAAATAATACAGCAGAGTACAAGAGTACATCTCTCTTCCCTGCCTATTTGATGACAATCAGACCCACATCTAAAGATAGATGTTGTTGATGTTTTTTAAAAAGGACAAATTCCTAAAATGTGAATAGGGTTCCAGAAACCATAAAGTATTGGCTTACAATACCTTTGGGTACCGCTGCTTAATGGTGCACAGTTGTGCACAGCTTTTTGCAACTGATCCCTTACATTACACAGGGCAGTTACATAAGGGACTTAGAGAGTTGTCTTTTTAGCACAAACGTGGAATTGTGCACATTGGGTGCTCAATGTGAAGAGTATACATCCGCTTTAAAGTATTAAATGCAATTCTGGCTTATCATGCCTGTAAGACTTCTGCAGGTATTTTTTGTTAAGCTGGGCCCCCAAATCTTTTGGAAATTGTATGGCGTGTTCTATGCTTCATTTTGTGAGAAGAATAAGCAGGAAAAATACTAGAGAATTAATGAGAAAGGAAACTGCCATGCAGTGTGTGACAATTATGAAAGTTGTATAGGCAATGCATACGTTTGAAAAGTTAAAAGAAAATTACTATTGTTCTACAATACAAGTTCCTTATCAAGTTGGATTAAATGTAGACTAATAATGTATTTCTGGGAAAATGCTGTTATGGGTAAAACAGAACAAATAACTGAATATCATCTGAATGATGAGAAAGAACAGGAAAAAAATACCCTATGTAATTTAATTTTATCTTATTCCAAATGAAACATTTCAATTTTCTATTTCTAAACCAAATTTCAAGACAGAGCTCAGTAGAAAATAGGACAAAACATTTATCTACTCTTTGAATTATTTCAGCCCCTTATGATATGTTTTCCTTTCTTTCATTTTGACAACTGAAATGAGTTTTTTCCCTTGTTTTATGTATATGGTTTATTTATTGAACTGAGAAAATAATTACTTCTTGCGTTCTTCCTCTTGCTGAGTTCCAGGCATAGAACTGGAGGCAGAGTTTGGGAAAGAAAATAAGAGTTTTATCCTCAAATTAAGTAGTATGTGTTTTGTGTGACTGACCTGGAATAAAACATAATTTTGCTCCTATGAGTTTTCAGCTGGATTATGGGCGAGATTTAAATAATATGTTACTAAGCTTTAGGATGTAATAGCTTGTCTAAAAATAGGATTGGATTATTTAGATTAATGTAATCTTTGCAGGTTTTGTTATTATTTAGAATGCAAGACATTCATTCTTCCTTGCTAGAACTGATGAGATTTTCATATCCATCTCCACAAAAGAAAAAAATGTTAAAAGTATAATGCAAACATCTGTTAAAATCCAGCAGATAACATTTAAAAAGTGAAAACATCCCTACAGCTCCATAAAGCAAAGGATAAATCTTTTACATTAAAATTGGACTAAAGGGAAGTTTTCCAACTCAATTAATGTGTCCTTAGCTGAAACCTACATGAATTTCAGCTAGTTGTTTGTTCATGTTCAGCTCACTGCACAACCTATGGATGGCATTACAATTTTGTTTATGCTGACCATCAGCATCCCTGTTGCACAAGCTTGCTCTGTGACAGTTTCAAAAGGGGCATTATAACTGTTTACCCTTAACTATGGCAGTAATCTAGCATGACTGAAAACAGAAATGTCTCACTTATTGAATGATTTGTATGAGATAAAAGGACTTTTTTTTTCCTTCATATTATATTTTAGCTTCTGTGATTTTTTTAAACCCTAGACAGAGCTTTGAACCTTATTGATCGTGTCACCAGCATTCACTGAAGAAAAATACCAGTTACCAACATCAGTTACAGTTATGTAGTTTACTGTGGTACAAAGGGCATTATTTTTACAGTTACAAAATCTCATTTGATACTACGGTATTAGTATGTATGTATATGTAGAGTTGGTGCTGGGTTTGTGTGTTTCATAACCTTGTGGTTTTGAAAAACAAACTTTTGCTTGCTTAGTGTGTTGGAATTAAATGTTTAGTCCTAGCACTATATCCTGTATGTTTTAAATCTGGTACGGAAATTGTAGCGGTATGTGAGTCTTATGAATTCTTAGTTCACAGCCTCATCTCCATTCATACAATAAAGCAGCTTTCTAGCTTGAGTTTAGCTGAGTAGTGTAATTTCAGACAAGCTTTAAAACAGCCTTTATGGGAAATCACACAACTAAGTACAATATTGATGTGTACTAGAACTCTCAAAGTCATGCTTTGGGGAAGATCAAGGAGGGAACTCTTAGCACAAGTTTTGATAAAATAAAGACAGAGTGCTTAAATCAAGAAAGCTGGTCTTGTAGCATTAAGAGTAAAGACATCTGACTGGCTCAGTCATAGATTGTTTATATGCGTGTGAAGCACAAGGCAGCAGACACAAATGTACATACCACATTATCCATCTGTACTGACTTAGTTATCTGTACCTGACGGAATTTGCCATTGCTGTCTTCCAGAAATATCGACAGTATATGTCTGGACTTCTCACTCCTCCTTATGGTGTTATGGAAACTGGCTCCAACAATGACAGTAAGTATGAGGAGGTAGAAATCAAATGCTAGAAAAATTATAAAAGAGAAGAAAAATGAAGAATGAAAGTCTTCTGTTTTGGGGTGTGGAAATTAATATATGAAATTCAATTCAGCATTACCACTGTATTAATATTCCATAGAGGAGGAACTTGCTTGATTGCATTCCTAACTGCATACAACTGCACAGAGTTGTGCACAAATTTGCGCTGTGGGACAGACCTCTTGACTAAAACATACTGTATTATGTTGCATAACATTTAACTAGTTGTAGTTGGTATATGAATTCTATGGAATGCAGCTGTGAGTCCTGCTAGTAAAATGAATATAACAAAGAGTGATTTCTTTTATTTTTTATTTTTTTTAAGTTTGGTTGGGCTACTTTGCTTGCTTGGGAACTTCGGTTCATGTTGGGACACATAACCTGAACTAAACATGCTGCTATCTGACCTTAGTTGCATAGGTAAATAAGTTTGGGTATGGCTTTGCATCATGAGAGCCTGTCAAACTGTGGGATAATGGTGTAGACATGAATCCAAGGGCAGCTTTTGGAATGCGTCACTTCTGTAAGTCAAGGTATTTTTATTTAGTTGCCAGAAAATTATTTATACAACGGCCATGGTGATATCTGATGGCCTACAGTCATGTCTGTAAATTTTGGGTAATATGTTATGTGATCAATATAGTCTATTTGTGAAACAATAATGTAGCATAGCATAACTGTGCTAGGAAGTACACAACACATTTGAATTCGAGGTATTAAAATGCAGGTAGTGGTTAAAAAAACAAACAAACAAACAAATTCCTGTATCCATGTTTAAATTACTTACTTGTGAGACAGTACTACTTCTAACAAACTGTATTTATAGCATTTACAGAAGTTAACTTTCTTTTTCATGTTCCTAAGAGAAGAAAAACTGCCTTAATAAATGTTTTGCACTTAACATACACATTCATCTATGTTTTTTTTCAAAGTATAAAAAAATCAAATTGCTTATTCCATTAATAAATGTTTAAATCAAATTGCTTCTTCCATTAATAAATGTTTCTTTTGTCACTTAAAGTATGTATAGTATTTATTTTCTGTATTCTATCCTTACTTTAGGAATGCCAGATAAGGACAGTATGTCAGGCAGCTCTCTTTGCCAAGTCTCTAAAAACTGTAATAAGGTAAATTGCACCTATTTTTGCCTTTTGGTTTTGGTGGGGGAATTTTTGGTAATAAAAAAAAAAGAAAAAGCAGTAGTACAGTAGTACAGCATGAAGTTGAAAAGAACTTGGTGAAGTTGTGATATATATGATTGGTACAAGTGCAGTATACAAGTTGTAAGGATTCTTTAGATATTTTATTATAAAACTAGAGAAAGCAAAGTGCTGCTGTTGAAATTTGTGTCACAATTTGGTTGTCATCATTCTGTAAGGAACATGGTAAGGGTGAGAAAGAAAGGCATCCCTGTGACAAGACCAAGTACATAGCCAATGGATCATAAAATTCATAGTTAAGTCCTGTTTGAAGGCTAAACTGAGTCTTAGCTGATGCATAAACATTGTTCTGGCCTTTTGTACAGGGTGAGTTTTCTACTGTGTTCAGAGAGCAGCTTTACATCCCAGGTGCCCTTTGTAAAAAGCTCTGTGCCTTTGGTCTCACCACATGAGGGCCAGCATGAAAGAACTCATGAATATTGCTATGGTGGCATTAAAGTGATTATAATAGTTGGAAGAAATAGTATCAGATGTTGCTGCGAAGGTTCAGAATTTTTAGACTTTTTTATGGTGGGAGTAGAAAAGTTACAGTAATACACAGTTGCTTGGATGCCTCCTTTCTGTATATAAGAGTTTAATTAGATGCGTTTGTGTGATGTCTTTAAAAGGTTAAAGGATTTTTTTTTGTTCCATAAAAAACATATCTTGACAGCAGATAAAAACAATGAATATTTTAGCGTGTTTCCTTAATGCGAAAATAACTACTTCCACCTCTCCCTGTCTGTCTGTCCTGCTTCCTCAAGGGTACTGACCTTTCTTAATTGTCGCATTTAGCCTTTATTAAATGTATAAATGTAACAGTATGCAGTTCCTTTTTCTAGAATCTTATTCACTAATGCTGTACCACTTCCTGACAGCCTTACCCTATATGAAAATAAACATTTTTCCATGCACTAGGTAATAATTCTTAGATACTTTCGTATCTTTTCTCTCTAAGCATTTTACAAACTTTTATAAGTGTTCTCTAAGATATTGGCATTTCAAGGCTGTACATAAGAGTTAAGACAGATCGGGGTCTTGCTTGACCCCTCAAAGAAAGTACCAGGTGTAGAATCCAAACTGAAAGACATTTTATTTTCTGAAGTGGGTAGAGGTAACAAGCTAAAAACATTCTAGGCTGTCCTAGAGGGTGATATTTCTCCATAAATGGGTAGTGATGCTCAGCTAAGGAGCATATGTGCTTTCAGGTCCAAAGTATTTTAGAAATTGGGCAAAGTTTTGTGATTAATATTGCTTCCAGTAGCTTGTTTTTTCTAGCACAAGAGGACTTAATGCACAAAGTAATCTTCACCTGTGTAGGAGATGGAACTTGTCTGGGACAGGCTCAAACATTTCAATGACTTTTGCAAGAATAAGGTCCTTCGCAAACCATATTAACTTCCTTTCCAAGACAGACCAAAAAAAACAAAACAAACAAACAAAAAAACAACAACAACCAAAAAAAAAAAAAGCAGCCATCCTTCACCCTCCCACACTCCCACACTCTGTAGACATTTCAGTGGAGAAAAGCTGAGAGAGTAAATATGTGACAGATGCTTGTCACCTTGCTTCATCCCGGAGGATCTCAGATTGTCCCATGATAAATGTGGCAGAACCTATACAGCATAGAAATGATTCATGAATCCTAGTTCTGATTTTGCCATATGGCCATAGTTTTCTCCAATTACGTCAAATGAAAGGTAAGTGCAACAGACACACTTGTGTAGTTTGTTTGCTGTGTGCAAGCTTCATTCCTGCAGGTTAAAACTGTACAACTGTTACAGTGCTTACACAATATGTACATCTTCATGTCTAGCTCTTTTGAATGATCTGGGAGATACTGGGATTGCAGGGACAAATTCCCAGAAGTGTTGCCAGCTATTTGAAATACAAAGTACCAGGACACCAGAAAAAGAGCAATGAATTTGTGTATTTTGTGTGCTTTGTATGTTGTATGGTTATATATGGCTGCAGAAATGGCTACTGCATTGGGACAAGCATTCATCAAGGGAGAGGATTGTGTTTGCAGGTCATCTTTCAGTTATTTTATATCTTTATATGGACAAAATGAGGCCTGTAGGACTGCAACCCCACCCCGTAGAGGGGCCTGCAGGCTATTCTGTAATGGTCAGACAAACACTGAATGAGGACCTTTCTCAAATTCAGAGAAAGTTCCTCTAAATCTTTCATGTGGTAAGAATACATGACACTCTTAGAAGGAGATAACATAATTTCTTCAGAAGTTCAAGTCATAATGATACATTTATATATTTTTTGTTGTTTGTTTTAGTTTCCCAGGAAAGTTTGTATCTATAAATAATTTGCTTCAAATGAAATCAAATATATTCCACTCTTGAAATACAAGATGCATGTTTTTCTCTTTTAGCTTGTGCTGAGCCTTTTACAAGGACTGTAATAGATGATTTTCCATATTTGCTAATTATTTTCATAGCTTAATTTTTTTCTCTTGTCACATCTATTATATTTCTGATGAGTAACACAAGATTTTTCTTTTAATGTATGCCTTGAAATTTTCTCACCATATGGGGATGTTTGGTTTTCCTAGTTCGTTAAAATCTGTTAAAAAAAATCTATTTGGAGAAGGCAGCAAAGAGATTTTCTTTTACCAAACAAGAATTCATTTGCATTTAGGGTTACATTATTGCACATCATTTAATGCAATATAGCAGTTAAATTGAGCATAAAATACTGAGACAGAGTATGTTGCAGCCCTCAGTTATATTTTGAGAAATGGAAACAAAATCAAATTTAAGCCATTTTACATAAGGGAAAATAACACAGCATCTGTCTTTTTAACTAGTCAGTCTAGTATCTGTGCAATGGTCTCACTAGCTCCAGTTTTTGAAAATTCTGGTGGAACAGATCTGGATATAACTGGAGCTGCCAGGTGAATATAACCATAAAGCCAAAATGACAAAATCAATAATAATTTCAAATACATTTTTGGAAAAGATACAGAAGAATGCTTAGAAGGCAGGGGAGGTTGGGCTCCAGCACGCAGACAGAATAGGCAGTGGTTATGTCTTCATATATTACCAGCAGAGCTGGCAGCAGGGTTGCGTGGTTGTTCCCACTACAAGATCCTGTTTTTACAATTTGGCCAGTTTCTCACTGTTTAGGCTGAGTTTTTCAAGCTGAGAGTTTACTTCTGGCTGATTTTTAAATTGAAATGGATCAAACCTCTGTGACATTGAGGTTGGGGGAAAATACCTAGCACATGTTAAATAGCTTTTCCCAATGATACACTAGCAATCCTGTCCTTTGGCTTGTAGCTTGACACTTAGGGCTTACTCTGGCAGAAAGGAGTGCCATTTGTGACTCCCTATGGCTAAAATAAGCCATATTGTTAAGCCTTGAAAAATCTGTTGAAACAGGCTCACTACAGGCGTGTTAGAGTTAACCGCTAGCTTCTCCACACAGGCTGTGTGCATTGCATGTGCAGTATTCCCAAACTACACCTTTGGTCCTGTGCTGCTAGGGCATTACTGTGTTGATGCTTAGCAGCAGGTTTTTTCTTGCAGTTGTTCATTCTAGCTGCTAGAGTAACATTTTGATTACTAAGCCACAGACTGTAAATGAAAACAACTGTCGTCTCCCCTGTGCTTTTGCACCTTCTACCGGTGCCCAAGTAGGAAATGAGTAAAGAAACAGTCTGTTCTTCTCTGGAGAACAGTACATTGCCAAACAGAGCTGTAGAGGCACAGGAGTTAATGTAGGTAAGAACGGAGCACTGATCCATGCAGAGCTTGAAGCTCCAGTCTACTGCAGAAGTTGGTGCTGTGAGTGTATTTTTTCTGCTGTCAGTAAATGTCTGAAACTCCTTTGCAAACTCTGCCTATGAGATGCCAGGAACAATCTACAGAAAGAGTAAAACTCTGTGACTAATGACAATTACTCTATTTATTCGAGTAGTTGATAGTCAAACCATTCTAACCATGCTAATACATAAGTTTTATGTTGTTTTCTGTAATGAAAGCTCAATATTGCAGTTTGCTAAAAGAATCCCCAAATCCTCAAGAAACTACACAAAAATTCTGCATGAAAGGAAAGCTGAAAAATAATGTGCTTAAAAACAGAATTTCAAGAATGAAGACTGACTGAGCAGTGTTAATGAAGTCTTCTTATCCGTGTTTGTTATGGTACGGACTTCAATTCTTTGTATTTGTTATGGTACAGACTTTGATTACCTGCTCACATACATTTTTTTCTGTAGTACACTCAAACAACACTCAAACTAAACAACATCTCACTTCAAAAACCATGATAGTTTTCTTTTTGTACAACTTAATCTCGATGACTGCTTCAAAAAAATAGCTACATAAATGTGCCATCTTTTGTTGAAAGTGTGCATCCTGAAAGGAGGAAAGTACTTCTTCATATCCCTTGTGCTGAAGAAAATATATTGAACACAGAAAATGTAAGCAGATTAAGTTGTGCAAATTCAAGCTGTTATCCTTGATACCAGGTGAAGAATATATATATATATATATATTATTTTTTTTTCTGAAATCTCTTGTTTTATTTCCTTTATCTTCCCTGTATTGTCTTTAGGTTTGTATTGTGATAAAAAGCTGCAGGAGCTCCCTCTAGTGCACGAAGTAATATTGAGAAAACGTGTCAAGTTTGTAAAGCTTACAGGCTGGAACATCATCCCCTTTGTGTTTTTAATGTGATGACTTCAAATCCTCTAGACTGGAAGCTTATTGGAAGTGGTTTATTTGAAGATATTTTGTATAGCACAGCTTCTCAAGGAGGTGCTGAAATGCTTATTTGAAAGCCACCTTTTTATCCATCTTCTTCCCTAGTTAATTTGATGTGATAAAATGTAGATCAATTTTTTTTTTTTTTTTTTTTTTTACTGAACTTCCATTAAGGCATAGGTGCCATGCTGATTTCTTTGCAATTATATAATTGGAATGATTGTGAAAACATGATTTACTATTTTATCAACTCTAAGTGCATTTAATAAGAATATATCTGAGATCCTTTAGTTGACAGAGAAGGACATAATCTAAGTATTAATTCTTAAAATATTGCCACTTTCAACATTGCCAGGCCAATGAGTATTCACTTATTTCAATTTTCAAGCATTCAAGCTCTGGGCATTTGGAAGTATATTGTTTGTGAAGATGACATTACAATTCACTAGATGCAGCCTTGAAGAGCCCATGCAAGACACCAGTAATAATCATGTTCATTCACCAAATTAGCTACTATAGCAGTAAACACAATAATTTCACTTCTGATTTCCCTATATTTCAATTTACTTTTCACAGATGACCAAGGAAAAAGCTTATCTTTTAACATATTCAGTAGATTGTCAAATGTGGAATCTGATAGACCATTAGCAGAACACTAAGGGAAATGTTTCACATGCTCTTGAAATTCGGAGACTACAAGGCTGAATAAAAAGAAAGAGCAGGAATGCAGGCAGTGTTCTAGCAAGATTGTAGGTGTAATGGCAAGGTATTTGTAAGTGGTAATGTCTCCAATATTCACATAACTGTTATAACAGAGTTGGTTTTCCATGCGTATGGTTTGTATAACTGCCCAACAATGAGAATGTATTAATTCCTGGAGTATCCTGGGTTCCATTCAAGAGCCGGTTGTCCTATACAATGTTAGCATAGCGTTAAAAAAAATATCCCTTTTATTTTGTTTTAAAGTGGTTGCATAAAAGCACTATGTGCAAATATTTCTAAGTAATGTCTTCATGGAGTCCTAACTACTGGTTACTTTTAGAGACCTCTGAAATTTTTGCACGATTTTTGCATATATGAAAGTAATATGCTTAGAGGTCTGTTCAAGTTCTTCGTTTTGCTCTGAGTGGAGGTGCTCAGGGTTCAATCATTGTCACAGCTTGTAACAATTTGGCTAGTGCAGAGGCTGTGCATATAGTCCCTGGCAATGAGTCACATGGTGACAGCATATGGCAGGAGAGATAACAAAGACAGAAGTGTGAGATGAGTAGGAGTTTGTGACAAATACATTTTTCATACGTTAGTGATGAACTTCATCATGAAAAATGTGAAGGTCTGTATGTCATCAGAGCTCTTTAATGTGAACAAAATTGTTAGTAGGGCTGCAGATTTACATAAGTAGGTTTTGCCTAAGCTAAATTGTTGCAGAACCACCAGGGAAGGTTTTGGGACATCACTTTCTCCAGTTCCAGCCACGTGGAGATGATGTACAGCTGTAGGCCTCCCTTCCAAACACCAGAGTGAATAGCGATGCCTCAAAGAAAAGCTTGCACTGCCTCATCTTCTGTTATCCGGTTCAGCTGTCTGATGATCTGTAAAATATCTGTGATCCGTGATTTCATTGTGTATTTTGAATTCTGGAGATCCTAATGGCAGTTTCTGTTGGAAACCGTTTCTTCTGCTGTAGCTAATCATATAATTGAGCTTCAATCTGACCAAGAGAGAACTAGCCAGAGTAGTCCCAGAATGGAACCTACAGTTGTTATTAGTGATTCTCATTTGATCTATAACAATACCAGAATAAATAGCGTTGTAGAGGAGAAACAAAAAGACAAAACCCAGAATACTTGGTCTGAATTGCTGCACTTCTACCAGCATACATATCAGAATAACTTAATTTCTGTTCATCACATACTTGATCCAGTTCAAGGATTGCTGGTCTTTTAAGCCCTTCTGTGAATTTGGAAGAAAAAAATATGAACCTTTCTTTTTGTAATGAGGAGTTTTCACTGTGATGGCCCTAAGGACAGCTCTAGGGATAAACAGAGCTGGATACAATGACGGTGAGATTGGTAAGAGAGAGGCAAGACTTCTCTTGGTAGATGACTTAAACATTTTGCAGGAAAGGTTAGAATTTTGCAATCTGAAGGTCCTAAAGAAATAATTTAAAATAAAATTTTGTCCTCATTTTCAAAGAGCAGTAACAACACTGGACTAGGATTAAATATATCTAGGCATATTTCAGTTTTAAAATATAAGCTAATTGCCACATATATGTTGAGAGAAGATAATGGGAAAAATCATGAATAATACCCGATAGTACAGCACAGATGTGTTGTCAGCACCTTAAGACAGAGCTTCTCTTTTCAATCACAACTGCAGAACATTCCTGGAATAACCACTGCCTATTGCTCAGGAATGGAAAACTAAGCTTGGAAAATCTAAGCTTGTTTGTTTGTTTTGTCAGCCTTTGTTGCAAACTGTGCATATCCTAAAGCCTTGCAATTCTGTTTTGTGCTGGGTGCTGTGATACAAAGGAGAGAAGGAGGCCTCTGCTAAAGAGAGCTTCTAGTCACAGAAGAGATTGAGTGGCTGTCAGATAGAAAGGTGCTGGTTGCCTCATAACATTGTAAGGCATGGGGTTCATATGTGTGCCTACATTTCAGCTGTGTTTCCTTACAGGAGCTTCCTGTCATCAGTCCTTGATGTGATCATCCTTAGGGACACAGGGTGGTAGGAATAAATTCAGAAAACAATAGACAAATGGAAAACTACGTGATAAATATTGCTTTGATTTAGTGTTTGAAGAGAATCTAATGGACAATTCCCATTTGTCAGAGTAGCAATGCTGAACAAGAACAGTAAGCAAGTACTCAGCTTCTCCTTGAGTAACCTCCCCATAGTAGGATTGGAGAGGTGCTTGGGGGCAATGTGGGAAGGCAATTTGGCTGTAGAGACATTTCCCTTTTCTTGGAAGGAAGTGTGTTTTCCCCTTCTTGTCTAGTTGAATGAGTATTATAGTTTAGATAAATAAAATACAATGAATAAAGGAAAAAATAAAAAATTCCTAGAAGATGCTACAATTTGTAGAACACTGAATATTGTGAAGCAGCTATGGGAAGTTCTTTCAAAATGAAAAATCACTCTTACTTTCAGTTGTGCTCAGAAACATAGCATATTGCCTCACCTGCCAGTGCTGGCAAGGGCAGTCTGATAATATATACCGTGGAGTCACATTTGATGACCCTTGCTCCTTGGCTGTGTCTTCTGTGAGATTCTGTCCCAACCCATAAAAACATGCACATATGCTCCATTTATCTCTTGCAGTTGAAAGGCAGAAAGAGTGGGTAATTATACTGAGAAAAAAAGATAGTCCTTTTCAAGGTTCATGTCTTCAGACAAGTCAAGCGTATACAAGTAACACATTTGGCACTTATATTTGAAACAGCAAAATGAATTTTTTGAATCTTGTAATTATTTTCTCAAGTTTGGCAGAAAAATTGGATCAGGGATCTTAAAATCAGATTTCATATAGTCACTCATATCATCACTCACAGAGCATTTTGACTTCTTTTCCTACAATGCATACAGGAAATTAGTATTCCACAAAGTCAAATATAGTTCTGAGTCAGTAAGAAGTAATCAATGTGTCTGATCTGATCATTTAGCAGCATCTTTTTATAGCTGAGTACAGATGACAAATACTTGAGAGGTTAATAAATGGTGGAGAAAAGTAAGCTGTCCAGTGACTTTGTTTTTCTTTTTGTGTTACTGGGACGTGAGCCAGGAGCCCATTGTAGTGGCTCCACACAGAGTACCACCACCAAAACACGTTTGGTCTGTGGTGCTCAGTTAGAGCCCTTCTGAACGAAAAATGCCGAAGCAAAAATGTCAGATATCTACAACAGAGCTGAAAATGTAATTGGACCATTATTTCCAGTGATCGTTAGAAGCAAGTACAGTTCAGGTATTTAAAGATTTATGATTTATGACTTTTCATTATTTATTCCTTTTGTAAATTTCCTTCTGGAAGAAAGCTTGGCACAAGAATGTGAACGTTTGATCTCTGTGTGTTTTATCATCAGTGATGCAGCTGTCTTAAAATTAAAGATAGCAGTTAGTGAGGAAATAGGAATACACATAGCTGAGTTGGCTAGCAGAGAAATGAAGAGAATACATAATTTAGGTTCCAAAATAAGAATGCAAAAAAAAGCGTACTTCTAATACCAGTTATTAATACTGCTGCTAATTAGGTTTACTCAGCCACACTTGTTTTCATCTTAGGAAATGATCTTATATAAACAATTTGTGTAATAACCTTAAATATGAACTGTATGGAGAAAGAGCCAGTAACATAATGGGCAGAATTATGGTTAAGACTTCATAGTAACTGGACCTCCCAGTACTGCTTTGCCCACCCTCACTCTTTAAGGTAGCTGACTTCAAAAACATGAACCTGAGGAGGCATATAGAAGCATCTTCGGTTGTGCCACTCTTCCCTTATAGCATTTTGCACAGTGGCACAGCTGTTTACTTCTCTCCTGAACCCATTTTTCTGGCCCAGTCCACCCGTGAGACCCACAAATGCCAGCAGTGGCACTAGGGGAAGGGGCAGGAGCGGGTGGCTGGGCAGTAGTACAGTAGATCCTGCCCAGGGAGAGCTGCGGTGCTGTCGCCACCCTTCTGTGGCAGCTCCAGGTGACCTGCACCAGGACTGTGAGGCCTGTCGCCTTCTCGCTGCATCTGGCTGCATGGGCCCTCTTTTCAGTCACACTGCTGCTCCTGCCTGCCCTGTGGTAAGGGAGCAGAACTGTCAGAAGCGTGTCAGCCTTTTCTTCTGAGCTTAATTTTCTGCTCTTTAAGCTGAAAATTAGCTTCCTGGCCAGAGCCAGAACAAGCCATGGGACAGCCTGGATGTGGGGTTCAAGGAGGGGCTGCACCACAGCAGTTGTGCTTGAGGCTGCTGTGATTTCTGAGGCCTGAGATACCTAACTGCACAACGTGCTGCCAGGTCTGTCAGCTATGGGCTGTGAGAATTCCTCCTGCCCCAAACCTGGCATCTCTGCCAGCCTTCTTCAGCTGCCGGGAGGCAGAGGGGCAACAGGCAGGACTTCTTTTGTCAGGCCAGCTTGCAGCACCATTGCAATTCACTGCTAAATCACTAATGAATGTGTATGGTTTCAGTCTCCTGTGACTAAATACAGATTTGTATGATGTCTTCCTGTTTTGGCTGTAAAATATACATGCAGAACCAGGCAAATATTTGTTCACCTGTCCCTCCCTACTCTTGGGTTGTCTTAATTGTGTTCAGAGCCAGTCTAGATCAGGGATTGAGGTCTACAAACTGCTGGGCTCTGGCAGCTATTCCAAATGAGTAAGGGAAACGGATCCAGGAGAAGCCTTTTGTTACTAGCTGCACAAGGTTCCTCATCTTGGCAATACTTTAGTGGTCCACAAGGTAAAACATACTCATGCCCCGTCCCCTCCACTTTCTCCACTCCCTCCCCCCAATTCAGTTCACAGTCACCAGATCTCAGTGTTAGTTTCTGCAGATCTCGGGAGAACATTGGAAAAAAAAAAAAAAGTCTCTTGATGAAACTGTAAATGTAAGGCTTCTGGTATTCCTTTTCCCACAAACATATAGCCACTGCTCCACAGCAGTCGTAGACCTCTTTGTGTAATAGAGTGGCTCTCCTGTCTTCCTGAGATAGTGGTCCAAATAGGGGGAAGGAGAAGAGAGAGAGAAACCAGGAGGCTGCCTGAACATTACTCAGTCTGCTCAGTTTCTTCAGCATTACAGTCTGTGTTCTTGAAAGACTGTCTTTTGTCTGGCTTTTCTGCTGTGAAGTTTTGGGGTAGAGAGCATGGACTGCTGCCTGGAAAGAGCTGCGTGGCCTCATGGCATTATAGATACATGGCAATCCCTCTGGGAGGATGTACCTCTCTTTCACCAAGATAGCCTCTTAGATTGTCATGGAGAAGCTGAAAGTTCCTACGTTATTGCAGAAATGATTGATTTTTTGAAGACAAACAAATCTGTGTGAATACACTAGGTGAGTTCAGTATTTCCAGGCAAGCTGGTTTGGATTGCAGTTATTAAATTTCTCCTGTAATAGCAAGCATTAACTGTTCATCTTCACACTATGATTTGCTTAACCTAATACAGCAGTCCTTATCTTTTATACAGCCCACAAAGGTCTTCACTAAAGAGTCAATTAAGCCAAAGAAGATTTGGAGATCATATGTAAAAGGAGGTGAGTGGTTGAGAGATGGTAAGGACAGAATTTCAGTTGGACAAAGCAGTATTTTTAGCAGTGATGTGAAAATTAATACCAACATTAAGAGGTACTAGGAGAAAGGGGATAGATTACAAAATGCATACAATAGATCCCTTTCCATTTCTCAGGGACAGGGTTGATTCTGTGATATCCCTAAAAGCCAGACATCACAGAATTTACAGAGCTTGGGCTACATACTGAGAGAGGTAAAAAGAGGTCATTTCTTTCAGAAACATACTGTGGTGGATTGGGATGTAAAGAGATGGGGTTAGCTAGGGAAAATATCAAGTAGAGTAATTTCATCTCTCCGTTAGTCTTGGATTAATTATTTTCAGTGTTCTGTGGGCTTTTGTGGAGCCATTTTTTTCTCAAGTTGCAATAAAGATCCATTTAGTAACAGAAGCAGCCCAGAATATGCTTAGAGATGTCTATTCTCGGCTAGTTAGCAGGGCAGACATGCTGAAATTCACAACAATGAAAACAAATGTGAACAGGCCTGGTTTAAATAGTAGCAAGTTAGGCAATTGCAAGCTCTGTAGGAAGTTAGGAGGGAAGGAACAAATTTACAAAAATGAAATCTTTATTATTCTCCAGTTCTAATTCTGTTTTACTCAGATTGGCAGGAATAACTACTATTATTCTTTATTGTTTTCTTGGGGAATACTTACTGTTCACACAGATGTGCATTAGCTCATTTGTATTTTATTTACTGATTATTCCAATCGTATTATGGAATTAATATGAAAAACAGGGCATATTAATCCATATTTTTCAGGTCTAATGATGTGATTCCAAGTGCCTTTGTATGTTCTTAATCAATACAATTACTGCTAGTGAAGTATCAGAATGACACTGAATTAACTGATTGTATGTACAGCAGTTATGAGTTTCATTTCATGCTGGTAAATTTGTGAGACCACAATTAGGTTTTGCCGTAAAAGAAAAGTTCCTCCTTACCTTTTTTAGCCAATACTTCCTCCCTGAATTTATGCTGTTGGACTTTTCCTGTTGCTGAGTCAGATGATGATGTTTCCTCCTAGCAGACGGGGATTATGATGCTGATAAGTTGTCCTCAGACGATGCACATTGCTTCTTGTTGCTTGGTTCTGTTCCTGTTAGATCTGTCTGGCTCATCGTGTTTAGGGGAGCTGTGACGATGCTGGTGCATCCCAGTCAGAGATAGGAACTGTCTGGTGTCAGAACCACTAGGAAGAAGGGCGCTACCCTAAGGAGACTACAACCCAGTTTTAAGACAAAAGCACCCAGTAGATGGGTGCACACAAAGTGCAGTGTTTGATGTGGATGGGACAGGTGACAGGTTTGGCATATCAGCAGCTGAGGCTTTGTAGACATGCTTTTGTAGACATGGAGAAATAGAAGTTTTAAGGAAGATAAAAAGGTTGTTTAGTGGATATTTGCCAAGAGCAGAATGCTTGTCTCTTTCACTGAAGTACAAATATGTAAATTAAACAGAAGTGCTTGACTGGGTTTTGTTTATGACAGAAGACTGTAGGCTGTTGAAGTAAAGTAATACTTGGCTGAAAGAAGGTTTGTGCTTTTTAAAAATGTGTTCTGGTCTAGCCATCAGTGTGGGATTTCTTTCCCCTGTTTACTTTCATATACTATAGAAGCAACCATTTACCTGCATTAGAAAATAAACTCTATGTAGACAGAAAACATCTATGTAGATCATTAAAAAATCACACGATCTCCTTTTGTGAAGTAGTGTAACAGATGATTTTGCACTGGGTATTGTTAGATTGTTCCTTCTCAGTTTCATTTTTATCAAGAATTTATTTCTGAAAAGGATGACAGGAAGAAGACTAAGGAGTAGGTAGGGCAGCTGGAATCTGAGACAGATGTGTTACACTCCTTCAGTGTTTCTTCATTTCATGTATGTTCACACAATGCACTGTCCTGAACTTGGAGAAGAAGGAACCTGGAATCACCAGAAGAGCCATAAAATGGGTTTAAATTAACTTCTCTTCCCTGCTTGCCGGAGGCTTTACATTGTTGCTGACCTCCCCAGGGAATTCAGGAGGTAACCTTCAACCCCCACTAGCCCTGTCTCACTTTGATGGTTTTTCCTTTCTCTGTTAAAAATCATTATAAAATGCTCAGGATGAAATTGTAGGCACTAGACTTCCAGGATTTCACTTGCAGCATTCAGCAGTGTTTTCAGTTGCTCATTCTCATCACTTGTCAGTGATGTGAATAGATACTGTCATCCCCATTTTACAGATGGAGAAGTTGAAACACTTGGAGGTGGAATGACTAGCTGGGGTCATACAGTAAATAAACTGGTATCACTCAGGAGACAGTGGGGCTCTTGGCTCACTTGGGTGACGTTTTGACTACATTAAAGTCAAGAGTTTTAATAGGGTCACAGTTTCACCCCTTAATTTGCACTCCATCCAGTTTTGGCACCCTTGAGCTTGGTATGAAATCACATCTAAAAGCTGACCGCACAGTCCTCAGTGGGCAGTGCTGGTGGCTGGGTGTGATCAAAGTACAGGTGAGAGCATCCCATCCTATGCGTCTAGAGGCATGGTTCCTGGGAGCTTTGGAGGTGTGTGCATGCGTGTGTGCACAACTTACACAGGAACCTGGGAGCAAGTGAAATAAATACTCCAGAAGCTCGTTAGTCTTTAATTTCTCTTCAGTTTGCTTCTGAATGGTTGTTGTATACCTAAAGCATGTATGAGTGGCAAGTCTTAAAAAACAGTAACCTTACAGCCTAATATTTATTGTACTTTTGCATCTTCAGCATTATAGTTTGTTTTCTCAAGATGTAAATAATTTCAGGTAAACATACTATTAAAGCCATGGAAACTAATACATCAGTAATTCTTGTAAGAGACAATTAAAAAACTATTTATTGTTCTGTAGATTAAAAAAATGCAGCAGCAGAGAAGCCAGTAACAATGCTGGGTTGAGATCCCTTATGACAACCGTAGTCACACCTCTGTCAGAATATCAGGAATGCTCACAGTGGAGTTAACGTTTTCTGACATTTTATTCAATGCATGCAGTGTAGTTATAGCAGCTGTTTCATTGTAGCAGGGAAGTAGAAAAATGACAGGAAAATAAGACATCATTAGCCATGTTCTGGATTTTTTTTGTGCACTGGTCATAGTCTGTTTCAATATTCTTTTTCCCTTTGACATTCACAGTGAAGTATCATTTTTGGTAATGGCTGAATCATTTTGTGTTAAAAGGATGGACATTTACCATTTGTCAAGGAAACACTGTAGAAATGTTAAATAATGCAATTTCAATTTAACTTTCTAAAATAAATTTGCTACACTGGTTGTATTTGGGAATTCAAAGAGACGCATTTTGCTGTTTATGCTATTAATGCACACAGCTTACTAAAGAAAAGCAATTTTAGAATGTATTTAAAAATACAGGTTTACATTGCATTATGTTTAAAGAATGCAGATTTTAAGTCATCATTACTCTGAATAGTTTGATAATAGCCCATTTACTGATAGTATCCAAAGCATTTTACAAATGTTGGAATTATTAGTGTTTTTTTTTTTTTTTTTTTTTTTTTTTTTCCAAGAAGGGGAAAGTGAAACATGATGTAATTACTTGTAATCTATGTGGAGTCATGCAGCCAATGGAGTCATTAAAAGAAATAAAACTGAGCTGTCTTAACCATTGGTCATGACAATTTCTACTAGTCTGTTATGTTTGGTTTAGTTAGCTTGTACTTATCTCTGGCTATTTGGCTTACAATTGCTGTAGTTTTGTGAAGTTCATAAGATTTCTGAGATGTGATTCTATTCCTGTTTCTGTGGAGATTCCATGATTTTGCAAACATCCTTAGGACTCTGTGGTTTCATCCATCCCTACTTTGTCCTGCTTCCCACTTCTGCTGCTTATAGATGCTTCTTTAGAAGGTATGGTTGTCTTTTGTGAGCATGGTCCTGTGCAGACCCAGGAGCTGGGCTTGATGATCCTTGTGGGTCCCTTCCAACTCAGGGTATTCTATGATTCTGTGATTCTTTTCTGTGAATTTTGAAAAGGGGTATATAGATTGGAGAAAGAGTGAAAAGAATATGAAGGTGAGAACTGTTGTAACTTTTGCTAATTTTGAGCTCTATCTCTATTCACTGGCTGTACTTCCAGTGTGTATTGCATTGTGAGAATGTTTTTTGTACGTTTTATTTCTTGTCTAGTGGACCAGGAAGGGTAGCAATTGTCTTTCAGGTCATTTATACAAGGAGAGTCAAGCACAGTCCTAAATGACAGACACCAGAAGACAGAGGCAGTAAGAGATAAAGATGCTCTAGTTCCTGAAATATGCTTAGGAGAATCAAATGCCATGGGCCTGATTTGAAGCCACTTAACCAGTGCTCTCAGTGATTTTGGATTAGACACTAAATCACCAATAGCATCAACTTCTGAGGGTGTAAAACAAATAAACCTCATAGTGATGTGCCTGTTGCTGCTGCCACCTTTCAACTTGTGTGGCTTTTGTCCTTTGTTTCTTCTGGATCCCCAGCCAGCCAGCAGGAAAATAGATGTCACTTGCAATTCTTTTCAATGCCCTGGTTGGAAATAAGGGATCAACAGTACTGCACAGGTTTATCTCATCACCCTGGTAACCTCACATGCCATGCTTAACTCCAGTAAATACAGAAACTTGTTCTCTGTTCAGAGATGAGCTATGCTGAGGTCATGGGAAAACAAAACAAAACAACAAAAACATGATTCATTGAGATTCATTAACATCTATTTTATTCTTAGTTCTTTGCAAGGCACAATTGCTACCTTAAAATTTGAGAGTAATACATGTATGTTAGGCCCCCTCCACGATTTGATTCTCTAGATCCAAATTGCTGTAGATATAAAGTATTAATTCATATGTAAAGGCTCAGAAGAAACATCCCTTTACAGCATATTTAAGGGGAATGGAAAAATGTATGTCTCATATGAGAGACATTCTTACCTTTTTGTTTAGCAGATTTAAATAACGCAACAAATACAGACCTCATGTTAGGTCTCTATTTTATTGTTATTCATTATTTATTTGTTTGTTCAGTGATGTAAGAAGCACAGAAATAAAGGTGGCCCATGCCCTATAATTTGTAATCTAAGGCCCATTTCTTCAGAGAAGTCATGAAGTTCTATGTAAAGATGTACATAAATGTTAAAGATGTACATAAAGTTATACACATGAATAAGTCCTATTTAGATCTATGGTGTTGCCCTCATGCAGAAGTATATTTGAATCTTCAAAGGACTGGAGGCTATAATTATTACTTACTCTGCTTCACCTCCAATTTAAAGAGAGTTTTGTGACTGGCTTCGTGAATGGTTTGCTTGAATGTGAATCCATAAATGTATAGTGATCAAGTTTGTTAATGTTAAACTGAAAGGCATTTTATCACAGTTTCTCTTCTCTTTCCACTTATCCCTTCCAACACCTGCAGTCCCCTCTTTGCCACTCTCCAGACCCATTTGCTTCTTCTCCCCTGCAGCGGGAGGATCAGCAGATTATAGTGTGGGCACTGATTGGAAAAGGGCAAGAAGTAGCTAAAGCTCAGGATGGTACTGCTGTGCTTGTCGTTACTGTGGCCAGGAGATGGACAACGATTTGTATAATTGGCTTATGTATTTGAGCTCTTCACCTAATAACTTTTCCCCTTATTCAGACGTCCTGAAAAACATGATTAACAAGTAGCCCCAGGTATTGCAACATCTATGTGCTTTCATCGTATTAATTCTTGAAAGATACTGGAATGTGTAAAGAAGGTAATTAAACACTGCTGTCTGCTATTGTAAGGGAAGAGCTACTTCATTATTTCTCAGTGCTTTCTAAGTATCATTTAATGGGGGATCCAAAACTGTAAGGACTCATAAAACATATCTTGGAGTTCAGTCATATTGTGACTATTATTGTAAGATACGATCCCATATCTGATCCCCCAGATATCTGAATTGCAGATATCTGAATTGCAGATATCTGGGGGATCAGATATGGGATCATATCTGATCTGGTGGGAAGTTGGTATAGGAACACTGTATCTGCTTTTAACTAACTGATATTACATTTCTCTGGCTTTAGAGCATGACTTGCCTTTCTATTACAAGCTCAGTCCAAGCCCTGTGGTTCTATTTCTTGCATTTAATCTCATTGTTAGTGTAGCCAGAGTTCACTGCAATATCTTGTAGAGGCTACAGTTTTGGAGGTGCTCCTTGCTGGCTGTGTCTTTCAAGCATCAATGAAACTGTTCCTCAGTGGGAGTGACTTGCTTTCTTGAGACCAGGGTTGCTGCTCAGGGTTGTATTACTGATAATCTTTTTTAAGCGTCACCTTGTGGTTGAACTACATTTAGACATGCAAAGGTGTCCTTGAAAATTGCACAGTACCATACAGTAAGAGTAAAAGGTACTTAAGAAAGCATCTAATCCATCCCTGGGCCACCTGCACTATTAACTGTTCCCGACACTCCTGACATACTTTGGGTTTCCTCGCAAGCCTCTGAAGATGGAGGAACCACATCTCCTTGGCAATCTGTGCCAGTATTATTGTCCACACTGCTAGAAAAGCTTCCCCAATGTCTAATGTGAATTCTTTCTCACAGCAATTTCAACCATTTTCTGATCTCTACGTGATGGACTTGGTCACTTCTTTTCAAAGGCCTTTTAAATCTGAAGACTTTTTTTGTCACACTTCTGCTCAGACTTGTCTTTTGTCCAGCTGAACAACTTTAATAATTAATGTTGTGCTTTCTGACTAATCTTGTTGCTCTTCTCTGAATTCAGTTGGTTTAGGTGTTTTTGAAGTAAAGTGGCCGAAGGAGAGACAGTGTTTTAGCTTAGGGTCTTATCGAGGTTGATTAAAGCAGAACTTCATTATGTATCTGATCTGTTACTGCATCCCCATGCAGCATTTGTTGCTTTCACAAAAGTATGGCAATGCATATTCAGTTCTGTTTAATATCCATTATAAACCTTATTTCTTTGTCTTCAGAACTGCTGCTAAGATACTTTTTCCCTATTCTGTCTTTCTGTAGCAGATTATGCCTGCTTCAGAAAAGTAATCAGCACTGTGTTGCATAATGCCATCATATTTTTTCAAACTAATATCAAAACCATGTCAGATTATAATCTTGTTCTCCGTTGTGCTTGCAGTCCCTCCCACCCTGAAGTCTTCTTCAGAATCAATGAGTGTACATTTGACTTCATCCTGCATTAATATTTAGTAGGATCAGATATACTGTATGTTCTTGAGAACCCTACTCAAAAAGGTCCTCTAGTATAACTGCCAGTTGGGCAGTGCTTCACTGGTAATTACCACTTTCAAAATGTGTTTTTCCAACTGGTTTTGCATCTATTTGGTAAAAATTTAATCACTTTTGCGCAAGGGGCTATCATATGAGCCAGTGCCAGAAGTCATGCTCAAGTAAAGAGTTAGAAATCTACTCCTTCTTCCTTAATCCATCAGTGTTGCTACCTGGTCATGGAAGGAAATTAGATCAGTTCAGCATGATTTGTTCTTGATTAATATATCATTTGTTATTCATCTCCCTGTTCTTTTCCAGGTGCTTACAAATTGACTGTTTTTCTGGGAAGACAAGTTAAGCTGACAGGTCTTTAATGTTTCAGCTCTTCCTTTTTCCATTTTTCTTCTGCTGCTTAGTTCCCAGGAGTTCTCAGAGATGACTGCTCATGGTTCTGAGATGTTCTCAGCTGTCTTTAAGTTTTTTCAGGCTCTTCAGTTTTCCTGCATGAAATTCTATAAACCCACCTGATCTGAAAATACCTTATTTACATAAATTTTTTTATGCCTTTTTTTTCCAGGCTGAGATTTTAATCCTTTAACTCTGCTAGTAGAGCTACTAGCCACCTCTGTTACTGATCTTTTCAGTAAACATTGACACAAAAAATAAATTGACTTCTGGCCTTTTTGAATTATCTGTCAGCAGATGTCCTTCTGTTGAGTAGTAGATCAACACTTTTCCTTGTCTTTGTTTACTGTTAATGTACTTGTGGAATATGTTTGTTATTCTTTAACTCCTTTTAGCTTATTCTTGCTTCCCTATGACCCCTTCAAGAAATCTAGCTATTGGTATTCCATTTTCATGGCATTTCTTCTTCCTAGTGTATTGTTTCTACTTTGATGTTCTTACTTCCTTTTGTGAGGTTCTGATAAGGGATCATTTCACGAGATCACCTTCAGCCAGGACACCTTCTGCTTTCACAGTTGGTCCTTCTGTGTTGGTCAGAATCAAATATAGGAGAACAGCTCTTCGTATTGCACGTTCTTGTGTTGTGACATAGCTTTCATCTGGATTTTTTCCCCCTGTACTTTCAGGCTGAATCAGATTTCTTCTAAATACTCTCTTATATTCTGTTTCAATTAGGATGGGAGGTTTATTGACAAATCTCCATCTTCAGTCTTTTCAACTATTAGTTTTATGCATTTTGGAATAAAAATTTGTATTCATTTTCACTAGTCTATTGCTATGAAAAAGTTTTGTATCTTTATGTTACATGATTTATCTCTCCTTTGAATTATATTTCTAACTGGAATTGAAATCTGGAAGCTATATTGTGCTTTGTTGATCCATTTTAAGAATATAGAATTTTAAAATAATTTTCATATTGACTTTCATGCTGGTTTAACCAATAACTTAAGCATATATTTACCTTCAGTCTCATTGAAATTGACGGGAATTTGAAATCCTTTTGGAAAGAAAATGGATGCAAAAATTGTTAATGCTCAGAGTGATCTCTCTCACTTGATCCTTTATTTATATTCTTGTTTAAAACTTTTATTTGATAGTTTTGTTTGCATAGAGGTATCTTAACAACAGATTCTTGCTATTTTAGTGTGCTTTAACTGCAAATGTAAACTGTCCAAAGTATGATTCACATGAGTTCAGAAACCAACAAATATCAAGGGATATTCTCCCTCTCTTCCCCCTAACAAGTGTTTATTACTTAACTGAGTCTTTGAAAAAATGTTTAGATGTTTAAAGAGAAAAAACAGGAGTCCTACTTTAATTGTATTGATCTGCCTTTTGAGAGACTTCTTGTAAGGCCTGAGTATAAATGAAAAACCTGAGTAGAAATGAAAAACCATTTGCATCGTTTTCCATATACAGGCCTCTCCATTACAGTTATCTTATTGATTTCTGTGATGTGCTTCCCTCATCCTCCCCTTCCTGGCTGACCTGTAGTCTTCTGCTGCATTCGTAGGTCTAGCCCGATCTGATTACCAAGAGTGCTTTGTTACAGCATTAAAATCCAGTGGGAGTTAGCAAACAGATAGCCAGTTTAAGAAGACCAGTGGCTGGCAGCCCAGCAGCATGCAGCCAATGGTTCACCTGACCTTACCCAAGCCTCCTGCTTTTACTCTGTTATTTTTCCTTCACCGACCCCTTTGTGAAAGTCCTTGCCCAGGTGTCTGCAAGTAGCCTGTGTGCTCTTGTATTTCAGAAGGCTCTGGTGAGTGGCTGTGAGTTGCCAGCTCGCTGTTGAGAATTTAGGAAAGACAGATACTGGGAGCAGAGCCTTTTCACCTTTCCTGTTTGTGTGTTATGCCAGAAGAGGAGGTAAGAGGGTTCTGTGGCAGGAGGACTGCTAGTAGAGGCAGCTGCCTGTGGAGCAATGCTGGTGTGCCCATGGGGATTTGAGAGCAGCAAGCAGAAGGGGTACCCAGACAGCCTCAGATTCGGTGTGATGGTTGGCACTGAGCACTTCATCAGTACTTTGGAAAGCTTAACATGCTTTTATTTATTCATATTCACAGGTCATGTCATTGTTTTAATTTGCCTAACATTAAAAGCCAAGTTTGTCTTTAAGATGTCCTCAGAGAGCTTTTTCGACTTACATCCTCTGGACAAGGCTTGGACTTGCATACTTTGTTTTTACAGCTTATTTGTTCAGGTGTTTGTTTTGTTTGTTTGTTTTTGTTGTTGTTTGTTTGTGGGTTTTTCTTATTTCTGCTTTTATTTTACTTCTCAACCTTTAAACTGTATTTAATTTCATTTTATTTTTCAGACACCTCTTATTGAACCTCACATCCCACATCGTCCTACTAAAACCATTACACAGGTAATAGGACATAGGTGTGCTGTAGGGCCAGGCTGCAAGATAAATGGAAGTATCTCATTTCCAGTAGTGCGATGCATATCAGTTGGCATGGTGTTTTCTAGATGTGATATGTATGTGAGATTTAAAATCCACAATATTTTGCATTGCTCTGAATAAGTAAGCATCTGTGCAAGAATTTCTTTAATGTAGGGAGAAGAGAACTTGTGCTTTGTTTTGCAGAAGGCAGTACAGAGACTGTGGAAAGTTTAAAATCTGTGTGTCTTGGTCCCTTTTTTTCTCCATGATCACCAAGGTTCCTTCAGAAAAGATCCTCAGAGCTGGAAAGATTTTGCGGAATGCAATTCTGTCCCGAGCCCCTCACATGATAAGAGATCGTAAATATCATCTGAAGACGTACAGGTGTGTGAGCTGATTGTATAGAGGTCTCTGAATTTTTATGCCTGCCATCATCTGATTTGTGATTTATGCCTTACCATGCTTTCAGGTCTCAAAAGGTCTGAAATTATCCTATGATGCTATTTGAGTCTGGATGTTATGAGGTCTTTAATGGCCCTGGTAAATCCTTTCTGAAGTAATTTGACTGGAAATTGAGTCCATGATTGTGAACAGAGCATTCGCATACAAAAACTCTTCTGAAGTTAATAGCATAGTTAGCTGGGATATTCTGTGCCATATCAAGTTAAAATGTAGATTCTGTTCTCTTTGTATATTAGTAAGAGATAATAGGAAATCTCATTAATTATATTACACGACTGTACAGATTACTACAGTAGTGTTGTTCAGTGTGGAATTCTGAAAATTCACCTAGTGAGAAACATTCCTTATGTAGATGTTCTGCTCTATTCAAAATTACTTTTTTCAGTGTATTGCCTGGCTTTCTTATCTTCCTGCTGGTGGCAGCACTGTCTTTCTGAAGGGAGATAACAATGGCACTTGCAGAATAGGAATCTGGCTTCAGGGAGTTAGGATCTATCTCCTGTTGCCTTAAGAAACAATCAATTTGTTTCAATGTCTAATGTTTCAATCAAATACCCAATGCATTATTTGGTGAATATGTAAATAAAAATTGGTTTAAAACCTCTGAGTGTCTTTTTCTAAATAGTAAATCATTATGTTGTTGATCCACTTTGGGGATGAGTGCATTGATTTTCCATATTACAGTCCAAAATGCATTTAATGTGATGCAAGGTATTTGAAGTTTGTGAACTGATCTATCATGACATGGCATGGCTCATTGTTTTAGAACAACTAAAGAGCATGTACAGTATATGAAGACCAGTGTTGGTCCAAATAACTGCACCATTTCCATTTTGTCTTGTGCATAACTGGGAAACAAACCTACAGTTCTATCCCTGTTTTTTTTTTTTTTTTAAATATGGAATGACAAAAATTAAATTGTATCCAGGTTAGGAAAAGCTTTGTCATTGAAATGGGATTTTAATTGCAACAGCATTATTTAGGCTATGTTTCAGCAGTATATCTACTTCCTCAGTCTCTGGAAGTAATGCATGAACTGCAGAGCCATGAGAGCCTGTCTAGAAGGACTAGCCAGCTTCTCTATTCAGTTACAGATGTCATCATTTAGATTTTTAAGTTTTTGATCACATTGCTCATTTGCTTCTGTTCTGCTTTGTTAGGAAGTATTATGACAGAATTTTATGTAGTGACCAATGGGCTTCTCCCACCAGCACCTTTGGGCACTCTCCAGAACTTGAGGCCTGCTGCTGTTTACCTCTGGGTCAGTCAGGAGCTGCAAGGTGACCAGTACCTAGCAAGAGAGCCTCAGAAACACTCTAGACCTACAAACCACCATCCCCAGATCCAGTCTAGCTACAGTTTAGTTACAAATCAAGGAGCACCCTCATAATACTCACTCTTCCTGGAGGGGCTGTTCTCACCAGCAAAGCTATTAGACCAGTGTTAGATGATCAGTTTCATGCAGAATGCTGAAAACTCCCTTTGTATACAGAGGAGGTTTCCTCTGAAATTTGGGTTGAAAGTTGTTACACCAGTGCTGAAGCTCTTGTACCAGCTGGCATGGGCTCACTCTGATCTTCTGAACATTGCATTTCCCAAACCACCTGTTGTTAGCTGAGCAGATTCTCACAAAACTGAACACCTTCACTAGTATTTGAAGTATATGTGCATAGATGGCGACATTATCTTTTCTATAACAAGATCTAACAGTTTAAGATATCCGTGTTCTTGGCAGATGGTGCATGTGATCTCTCT